>NC_061514.1:23003712-23017278 GCF_022539505.1 Lolium rigidum | reverse complement strand
CCTACTTATACTCTCCGTCGCGAAAACCCTTTTACCGAGAGCCACGATACGGAAAACCTTCCAGAGATGCCGCCGTCGCCAATCCCATCTCGGGGGATTCAGAGATTGCCTCCGGCACCCTGCTGGAGAGGGGAATCATCTCCCGGAGGACTCTACATCACCATGATCGCCTCCGGACTGATGTGTGAGTAGTTCATCCTTGGACTATGGGTCCATAGCAGTAGCTAGATGGTTGTCTTCTCCTCATTGTGCTATCATGTTTAGATCTTGTGAGCTGCCTATCATGATCAAGATCATCTATTTGTAATGCTACATGTTGTGTTTGTTGGGATCCGATGAATATGGAATACTATGTCAAGTTGATTATCAATCTTTCATATATGTGTTGTTTATGCTCTTGCATGCTCTCCGTTGCTAGTAGAGGCTCTGGCCAAGTTGATACTTGTAACTCCAAGATGGAGTATTTATGCTCGATAGTGGGTTCATGCCTCCATTGAATCTGGGATAGTGACAGAAAATTCTAAGGTTTTGGATGTGCTGTTGCCACTAGGGATAAAACATCAATGCTTTGTCTAAGGATATTTCTGTTGATTACATTACGCACCATACTTAATGCAATTGTCTGTTGTTTGCAACTTAATACTGGAAGGGGTGCGGATGCTAACACGAAGGTGGACTTTTTAGGCATAGATGCATGCTGGATAGCGGTCTATGTACTTTGTCGTAATGCCCAACTAAATCTCATATTACTCATCATGATATGTATGTGCATTGTTATGCCCTCTTTATTTGTCAATTGCCCAACTGTAATTTGTTCACCCAACATGCTATTTCTTATTGGAGATACACCACTAGTGAACTGTGGACCCCGGTCCATTCTTTTACATCTCGAATACAATCTACCGCAATCATTGTTCTCTACTGTTCTTTGCAAACAAACATCATTTTCCACACCATACATTTAACCCTTTGTTTACAAGCAAGCCGATGAGATTGACAACCTCACTCGTTAAGTTGGGGAAAAGTATTTGGATTGTGTTGTGCGGGTTCCACGTTGGCGCCGAATACTCGGTGTTGCGCCGCACTACACTCCGTCACCAACAACCTTCACGTGTTCCTTGACTCCTACTGGTTCGATAACCTTGGTTTCTTACTGAGGGAAACTTGCTGTTGTACGCATCACACCTTCCACTTGGGGTTCCCAACGGGAGTGTGCTTTACGCGTCATCAAGTAAATTTCTGGCGCCGTTGCCGGGGAGATCAAGACACGCTGCAAGGGGAGTCTCCCACTTCCAATCTCTTTACTTTGTTTTTGTCTTGCTTTACTTTATTTTATTTATTGCTTTGTTTGCTTTCTTATATCAAAATACAAAAAAATAGTTACTTGCATTACTTTATTTACTTGTTTTGTTTGCATTCTCTATATCAAAAACAAAAAAAAATTAGTTACTTGCATTTATTTTATTTAGTTTGCTTTATTTACTATTGCTAAAATGTGTACACCTGAGAATACTAAGTTGTGTGACTTCACAAGCACAAATAATAATGATTTCTTATGCACACCTATTGCTCCACTCGTCTGCTACATCAGAATTTTATGAAATTAAACCCGCATTACTAAATCTTGTTATGAGAGAGTAATTTTCTCGGTGTTAGTTCTGATGATGCTCGCTGCCCATCTTAATAATTTTGTTGAACTTTGTGAAATGCAAAAGTATACGGATGTAGATGGTGACATTATAAAATTGAAATTGTTTCCTTTCTCCTTAAGAGGAAGAGCTAAAGATTGGTTGCTATCTTTGCCTAAGAATAGTATTGATTCATGGACTAAATGTAAGGATGATTTCATTGGTAGATATATCCTCCCGCTAAAATTATATCTTTGAGAAGTAGCATAATGAATTTTAAGCAATTGGATAATTAGCATGTTGCCCAAGCATGGGAAAGAATGAAATCTTTGGTGAAGAATTGCCCTACCCATGGATCGGCTACTTGGATGATCATCCAAACCTTTTATGCAGATTGAATTTTTCTTCGCGGAACCTATTGGATTCAGCTGCTGGAGGTACTTTTATGTCCATCACCTTAGGCGCCGCAACAAAGCTTTTTTATGATATGATGATCAACTACTCTGAATGCCACACTGAAAGGGCTCCACAAGGTAAGAAGGTAAATTCTGTTGAAGAAACCTCCTACTTGAGTGATAAGATTGATGCTATTATGTCTATGCTTGTGAATGGTAGATCTAATGTTGATCCTAATAATTTTCCTTTAGCTTCATTGGTTGCTCAAGAAGAGCATGTTGATGTGAACTTCATTAAAAATAATAATTTCAACAACAATGCTTATAGGAATAATTCCGGTAACAACTATAGGCCATATCCTTCTAACAATAGTAATGGTTATGGTAATTCTTATGGTAATTCTTACAACAATAATAGGAGTGTACCCCCTGGTCTTTAATCCATGCTTAAAGAATTTATTAGTACACAAACTACTTTTAACAAATCTGTTGAAGAAAAGCTTGGTAAAATTGATATTCTTGCTTCTAAGTTGATAGTCTTGCTGCTGATGTTGATCTTTTGAAATTAAAAGTTATGCCTAATGAAACTAAAGATATTAAGTCATTTTCTACAGCAAACGCAATCCAAGTTCGAATTAATGAAAATATTTGATTGATGGCTGAATTGCATGCTAGGTGGGAAAAAGAAGAAAAATTTGCTAAAGAGAATAATGTAGCTAAAGTTTGGACTATTACCACCACTAGTAATGTTGATGCTTCACATGTTGCTACACCTCCTACTATCAATGGTAAAATAATTGGTGTTAGCAATGTTTCTACTCCTAATGCAAAGCGTGCAAAACTGCCTGAAATTGTTAAAACTGCTCGAAACCGTTTGTGATAAAACCGCTGAAATTTTTCAAAATATTGGGGACAATGATCCCATTGCTTTAGATCATAATGGTTTAGATTTTGATGATTGTCACATCTCTTAAGTTATTAAGTTCTTACAAAAACTTGCTAGAAGTCCTAATGCTAGTGCTATAAATTTGGCCTTTACAAAACATATTACAATGCTCTCATTAAAGCTAGAGAAGATAAATTAAAACTTGAAACTTCTATTCCTAGGAAGTTGGAAGATGGTTGGGAGCCCATCATTAAGATGAAGATCAATGATTTTGATTGTAATGCTTTATGTGATCTTGGTGCAAGTATTTCTGTTATGCCTAAGAAAATCTATAATATGCTTGACTTGCCACCATTGAAAAATTGTTATTTGGATGTTAATCTTGCTGATAATTCTATAAAGAAACCTTTAGGGAGGATTGATAATGTTCGCATTACGGTTAACAATAACCTTGTCCCCGTTGATTTTGTTGTCTTGGATATTGAATGCAATGCATCTTGTCCCATTATTTTGGGAAGACCTTTTCTTCGAACTCGTTGGTGCTATTATTGATATGAAGGAAGGTAATATTAAGTATCAATTTCCTCTCAAGAAAGGTATGGAACACTTCCCTAGAAAGAGAATGAAGTTACCTTTTGATTCTATTATTAGAACAAATTATGATGTTGATGCTTCATCTCTTGATAATACTTGATTCACACTTTCTGCGCCTAGCTGAAAGGCGTTAAAGAAAGCGCTTATGGGAGACAACCCATTATTTTACTTCTGCATTTTTGTTTTATATTTGAGTCTTGGAAGTTGTTACTACTGTAGCAACCTCTCCTTATCTTTATTTTATTGCATTGTTGTGTCAAGTAAAGTCTTTAATAGTAAGGTTGATACTAGATTTGGATTACTCGCGCAGAAACAGATTTCTTGCTCGTCACGAATTTGAGCAGCCCCCTTTGTAGGTAACTCAGAAAAATCTGCCAATTTACGTGCGTGATCCTCGGATATGTACGCATCTTGCATTCAATTTGAGCGTTTTCATCCGAGCAAGTCCAAGTGCCTCTAAAAAATTCGTCTTTACGTATCGTTCTGTTTTGACAGATTTCGCCTTTTATTTCACATTGCCTCGTTTTGCTATGTTGGATGGATTTCTTTGTTCCATTTGAAAGATCGAGATGTAGCCTAGAGGGGGGTGAATAGGCAATTAAAAACTCTTTCGGATTTGTCTTGTAATAATGCGGAATTAAACTATCGTTTAGTTTACAAGCACAAACCCTAAATATGCTAAGCTCAACTAAGTGTAACAATAGCAACTAGAGCTAAGCAAGATAGGCACAAGTTATATGTAGCACAAGTGATAGCAAGATATATGTACTTCAAGCACGATGGCTATCACAAGGAAAGAGAGCTCGGGTATAGAAATAACCGAGGCACGCGTGAGACGAGGATGTATTCCCGTGTTCCCTTCCTGTGCAAGAAGGTACGTCACGTTTGGAGGAGTGGAGGTCCCACGAAGGATTCCCCGCGCCACGAAGGCTCACCCTATTCTCCGAACCACACCCACGAAGTATAATGACCCTTTCCTTATGGTTAGCTTTTCATCCGCTCCGGAGATGGCAAGCTCCACAACCACTTTACAAGCTCCACGAAGGAGAAGTCCGGGCCTCTTCACAATCTTCTTGAAGAGATCACCGGAGCACCAACCGCCAAGCCAACTAGGAGGTCTCCCTCCAAGAGTAAGAAGCTCACGGTCTCTCACTCGAACTAATCGTGGTGGAGAGCTCAACACTATGCAATGATGCAAAGCGAGAACACTAGAGGTGTTCAAGTTCTTCGACCTCAAATCCCACCCAAGCAACAAATGCTAAGATGAGATTGGAGAGGAAGAACAATGGGGAAAGTCAACAAAAGACTCCAAGATCTAGATCCAAAGGGTTCCCCTCACTTAGAGAGAAATGGATTGGTGGAAGTGTAGATCTAGATCTCCTCTCTTAGATATCTTAAGAATGAGCAAGAATCATGGGGGAATCAAGAGAGAGAGAGCAAGTTCTTCAAATGCAACAATGAAGGAGAGAGAATGGGAAGAACTAACTTGCTCAAGGTGGAAGAAAGGGTATTTATAGCCCAAGGGGAATAATAACCGTTGGGAAAAAAATTGTGTGAAAATCGCATAAAAACGGCCGAAAAATCGGCCCACTGGCTGCTCGAGCCGGCCGACCGGAGCAGCAGCCGGCCGAGCCGGTCAGCGAGCCGGCCGGGCCGGCCCACCAGCCGGCGGGCAAGGCAGCGTGCAGAGCGGCGGGCGAGCAAGGGGCGCGCGGGGGGAGGCGGCCCAGCCGAGCGAAGCGGCGCTCGGGCGAGCAGGCCGCGTGGGCGCCGGCAGCCCAGTAACGCGCGGGCGGCTGGGAGGGCATGCCGCGGGTGGGCCGTGGGGCGGTGAGGCCCAGCCGGTGGTAAGGCGGCCCAGTGAGGAAACCGGTCGGGCCGGAGGGGGCACCGGGAAGGCCGGAGGCAGACCAGGCCCGAGACCGGTTACAGGCCAAAAGCCGGTCAGGTTGGCGCCCGGTGCGGACCGGGTGGGCCGGTGGCTGGCCCGGTCGGCCGGCTAGCCCCTCCCCTTTTCTTTTCTTTTTCTTTTTCTTCTTTTACTTTTTCTTTAATAACAAATGCTCCCGAACTCCGATTCGAATGAAACCAATTTTGTTTGAGAGATAAGAACAAATGCTATCCTATGGAAAGTGAAAACACAAGAATCTATAGGAGGGGATTTTATCATAAATATAAAAGGTAGAACCTTATATCATGAATAACCGATAAAATCACCCAACCTCGAAAACGCAATAGAAGATGCATGCGAACTCCGTTTTCGATGAACTTGGGCTTGTTGTAAAGCTAGCAACAAGCTCAAGAACCTTACACATAGAAACACCAAGAAGCAATAAGGATATGCAAAGTATGCAAAGGATTGAGCTCCCTAAGACGATGTGATCAAGTTACCCAACCGAAAGCCCCTCTTGATAGTGCGGCTATCTATCCTATAATCCGGTCTCCCAACAAACACCTTGAGACCGAACCTAGCAAGGCCATACCTTTGCCTTGCGCATCCCGCTTGATCTTGATGATAACTCTTCAAGCTCTACACAAGCCGGAATGCCTCACTTGATCATTGTTGCTTTGTGAAGACTCACAAATGCTCCCCCATACACTATGATGGGAAAACTTCATTGATGCATATCTTCACAAGTACATTATCACCAAATGGACGGCAAGCTTCAAGCATGTGATTCACTTGAGATTCTCATCTTGAACTTGCCCAACTCAACCTTGTATCTTCACATACTCACTTAAGATAGAGCATGGCTAACATTGAGTTCCACATAAGAACTCCATCTTCATTTCTTCTTCTTGATCATATCACATATATATATATATCTTCATACCGATGATCTTGATGCCAATACACAAGGTATACCTTTATCTTCATGGCATCCATACTTGAATCCAACACATGGAGTACAAGTAGTACCTATGGAATATTCCTTCATATAAACTCAATGAAAACATTAGTCCATAGGGGTTGTCATTAATTACCAAAACCACACATAGGGGCAATATACCCTTACACCATTAACTTTCAGTAGCTTTATGCAATGTCCAGAAGTGTTAAGAATGATTATGTCACCTCTGAATATGTGAATTTTTGATTATGCACTAACCCTCTAACGAGTTTGTTTTGAGTTTGGTGTGGAGGAAGTTTTCATGGATCAAGAGAGGAGGATGATACAATATGATCAAGGAGAGTGAAAACTCTAAGCTTGGGGATGCCCCCGTGGTTCATCCCTGCATATTTCAAGAAGACTCAAGCATCTAAGCTTGGGGATTCCCAAGGCATTCCCTTCTTCATCGACAACTTATCAGGTCACCTCTAGTGAAACTATATTTTTATTCCGTCACATCTTATGTGCTTTACTTGGAGCGTCTGTATGTTTTTATTTTTGTTTGTGTTTGAATAAAATCGGATCCTAGCATTCTTTGTTTGGGAGAGAGACACGCTCCGCGCGTTCATATGAACACATGTGTTCTTAGCTTTACTTTTAATGTTCATGGCGAAGGTTGAAACTGCTTCGTTCATTGTTATATGGTTGGAAACAGAAAATGCTTCATGTGGTAATTGGTAAATTGTCTTGAATAATTTGATACTTGGCAATTGTTGTGCTCAAATAGATGATGTTTAAGCTCTTGCATCATGTACTTTGCACCTATTAATGAAGAACTACCATAGAGCTTGTTAAAATTTGGTTTGCATGATTGGTCTCTCTAAAGTCTAGATATTTTCTGGTGAGGTGTTTGAACAACAAGGAAGACAGTGTAGAGTCTTATAATGCTTGCAATATGTTCTTATGTAAGTTTTGCTGTACCAGTTCATACTTGTGTTTGCTTCAAACAACCTTGCTAGCCTAAGCCTTGTATTGAGAGGGATTACATCTCGTGCATCCAAATCCTTGAGCCAAAAACTATGCCACTTGTGTCCATCATACCTACCTACTACATGGTATTTATCTGCCATTCCAAAGTAAATTGCTTGAGTGCTACCTTTCAAATTTCATCCCTTGTCTTTGCAATATATAGCTCATGGGAAAAATAGCTTAAAAACTATTGTGGTAAAGAATATGTAGCTTATGTATCTTATTTCTTATAAGTTGCTTGTTGAGCGGTAACCATGTTTCTGGGGACGCCATCAACTATTACACCTTTGTTGAATATCATGTGAGTTGCTATGCATGTTCGTCTTGTCCGAAGTAAGGGTGATTTATCATGATCAAATGGTTTGAGTATGCATATTGTTAGAGAAGAACATTGGGCCGCTAACTAAAGCCATGAATCATGGTGGAAGTTTCAGTTTGGACATTAATCCTCAATCTCTTATGAGAATATTATCTGTTGTTGAATGCTTATGCATTAAAGAGGAGTCCATTATCTGTTTTCTATGTAGTCCCGATATGGATGTCTGTAATAACCCAGAACATAGGAACAACGAAGGGTAGATTTACAAATGGGATGTGCATTTCATCGCAAAACGGGGGAAATTTTCGCGCCTTATTGCAACTAAATCTAAGAGGGATCGAGGTTCTCTCTCATTTTGCACTTAGGGTTAGGCAATGTGAGTTAGGGAAATTTCGACATGATCTCTTTTGTATCTTATTGATTTGGGGAATAATTTCATTTGACAAGTGTTAATACATATAACAATAAGCAATAAGCAATATAAACATGGAATTCACAATTCAAATTCAACATATGAATTCAAATGACTTTCAATTTCAAATTGAATATTAAATACAATATTTAATTTAGAATATAAACATTACATAACTCAAAAGCTCATAAACAAAAACTTGAGCTTTATTGATAAATGATACGCGTACAGCACGCGTCCGTTGGGAACCCCAAGAGGAAGGTGTGATGCGTACATCGGCAAGTTTTCCCTCAGTAAGAAACCAAGGTTTATCGAACCAGTAGGAGCCAAGAAGCACGTTGAAGGTTGATGGCGGCGGAGTGTAGTGCGGCGCAACACCAGGGATTCCGGCGCCAACGTGGAACCTGCACAACACAACCAAAGTACTTTGCCCCAACGTAACAGTGAGGTTGTCAATCTCACCGGCTTGTCTGTAACAAAGGATTAGATGTATAGTGTGGATGATGATGTTTGCGAGAAAACAAGTAAAGAACAATTGCAGTAGATTGTATTTCAGATGTAAAGAATAGGACCGGGGTCCACAGTTCACTAGAGGTGTCTCTCCCATAAGAATTAGCATGTTGGGTGAACAAATTACAGTTGGGCAATTGACAAATAGTGAGCGCATGACAATGCACATACATGATATGATGAGTGTGAGATTTAATTGGGCATTACGACAAAGTACATAGACCGCTATCCAGCATGCATCTATGCCTAAAAAGTCCACCTTCAGGTTATCATCCGAACCCCTTCCAGTATTAAGTTGTAAACAACAGACAATTGCATTAAGTATGGTGCGTAATGTAATCAACAAATACATCCTTAGACATAGCATCGATGTTTTATCCCTAGTGGCAACATCACATCCACAACCTTAGAACTTTCTGTCACTTGTCCCAGCATTTAATGGAGGCATGAACCCACTATCGAGCATAAATACTCCCTCTTGGAGTTACAAGCAAAAACTTGGCCGCAGCCTCTACTAGCAACGGAGAGCATGCAAGATCATAAACAACACATGATAGATTGATAATCAACATAACATAGCATTCACTATCCATCGGATCCCAACAAACACAACATATAGTATTTTAGATAGATGATCTTGATCATGTTAGGCAGCTCACAAGATCCGACAATGATAGCACAATGAGGAGAAGACAACCATCTAGCTACTGCTATGGACCCATAGTCCAGGGGTGAACTACTCACACATCACTTCGGAGGCGACCATGGCGGTGTAGAGTCCTCCGGGAGATGATTCCCCTCTCCGGCAGTGGTGCCGGAGGCGATCTCCCGAATCCCCGAGATGGGATTGGCGGCGGCGGCGTCTCTGGAAGGTTTTCCGTATCGTGGCTCTCGGTACTGGGGGTTTTGCAACGAAGGCTTTAAGTAGGCGGAAGGGCAGGTCAAGGGGCGTCACGAGGGGCCCACACACTAGGGCCGCGCGGCCAGGGCTTGGGCCGCGCCACCCTGGTGTGTCGCCACCTCGTGGCCCCACTTCGTCTCCTCTTCGGACTTCTGGAAGATTCGTGGAAAAATAGGCCCCTGGGCATTGATTTCGTCCAATTCCGAGAATATTTCCTTACTAGGATTTCTGAAACCAAAATAGCAGAAAATAGCAACTGGCTCTTCGGCATCTTGTTAATAGGTTAGTGCCGGAAAATGAATAAATATGACATAAAGTATGCATAAAACATGTAGGTATCATCAATAAAGTAGCATGGAACATAAGAAATTATCGATACGTTGGAGACGTATCAGCATCCCCAAGCTTAGTTCCTACTCGTCCCGAGTAGGTAAACGATAATAAAGATAATTTCTGAAGTGACATGCCATCATGATCTTGATCAATACTATTGTAAGCATATGTAATGAATGCAGCGATCCAAAACAATGGTAAAGACAATGAGTAAACAACTAAATCATATAGCAAAGACTTTTCATGAATAGTACTTTCAAGACAAGCATCAATAAGTCTTGCATAAGAGTTAACTCATAAAGCAATAAATTCATAGTAAAGGTATAGAAGCAACACAAAGGAAGATTAAGTTTCAGCGGTTGCTTTCAACTTGTAACATGTAAATCTCATGGATAGTTGTCAACATAAAGTAATATGATGAATGCAAATATGCAAGTATGTAAGAATCAATGCACAATTAACACAAGTGTTTGCTTCTTGAGGTGGGAGGAAATAGGTAAAATGATTCAACATAAAAGTAGAAGAATGGCCCTTCAAAGAGGGAAGCATCGATTGCTATATTTGTGCTAGAGCTTTTATTTTGAAAACAAGAAACAATTTTGTCAACGGTAGTAATAAAGCATATGTGTTATGTAAATTATATCCTACAAGTTGCAAGCCTCATGCATAGTATACCAATAGTGCCCGCACCTTGTCCTAATTAGCTCGGATTACCTGGATTATCACCGCAATACATATGTTTTAACCAAGTATCACAAAGGGGTACCTCTATGCCGCCTGTACAAAAGGTCTAAGGAGAAAGCTCGCATTGGATTTCTCGCTTTTGATTATTCTCAACTTAGACATCCATACCGGGACAACATAGACAACAGATAATGGACTCCTCTTTAATGCTTAAGCATTCAACAACAATTAATATTCTCATTAGAGATTGAGGATTGTTGTCCAAAACTGAAACTTCCACCATGAATCATGGCTTTAGTTAGCGGCCCAATGTTCTTCTCTAACAATATGCATGCTCAAACCATTCAACTCATGGTAAATCGCCCTTACTTCAGACAAGACAAACATGCATAGCAACTCACATGATATTCAACAAAGAGTAGTTGATGGCGTCCCCAGGAACATGGTTATCGCACAGCAAGCAACTTAATAAGAAATAAAATACATAAGTACATATTCAGTACCACAATAGTTTTTAGGCTATTTGTCCCATGAGCTATATATTGCAAAGGCAAAGGATGGAAATTTAAAGGTAGCACTCAAGCAATTTACTTTGGAATGGCGGAGAAATACCATGTAGTAGGTAGGTATGGTGGACACAAATGGCATAGTTATTGGCTCAAGGATTTGGATGCACGAGAAGTAATCCTTCTCAATACAAGGCTTAGGCTAGCAAGGTTATTTGAAGCAAACACAAGGATGAACCGGTACAACAAAACTCACATAAGAACATATTGCAAGCATAATAAGACTCTACACTGTCATCCTTGTTGCTCAAACCCTTACTAGAAAATATCTAGACTTTAGAGAGACCAATCATGCAAACCAAATTTCAACAAGCTCTATGTATTTCTTCACTAATAGGTGCAAAGTATATGATGCAAGAGCTTAAACATGATCTATAACAATTGCCAAGTATCAAATTATCCAAGACATTCTACCAATTACCACATGTAGCATTTTCCGTTTCCAACCATACAACAATTTAACGAAGCAGATTATCCTTTGCCATGAATATTATGAGTAAAGCCAAAGACATATTTGTCCATATGCAACAGCGGAGCATGTCTCTCTCCCACACAATGAATGCTAGGATCCATTTTATTCAAACAAAACAAAAACAAAAACAAAAAACAAACAGACGCTCCAAGCAAAGTACATAAGATGTGACGGAATAAAAATATAGTTTCACTAGAGGAACCTAATAATGTTGTCGATGAAGAAGGGGATGCCTTGGGCATCCCCAAGCTTAGATGCTTGAGTCTTCTTGAAATATGCAGGGATGAACCACCGGGGCATCCCCAAGCTTAGAGCTTTCACTCTCCTTGATCATATTGTATCATCCTCCTCTCTTGATCCTTGAAAACTTCCTCCACACCAAACTCAAAACAACTCATTAGAGGGTTAGTGCATAATCAAAATCCACATGTTCAGAGGTGACATAATCATTCTTAACACTTCTGGACATTGCACAAAGCTACTGAAAGTTAATGGAACAAAGAAATCCATCAAGCATAGCAAAACGGGCAATGCGAAATAAAAGGCAGAATCTGTCAAAACAGAACAGTCCGTAAAGACGAATTTTTACGAGGCACCAGACTTGCTCAAATTAAAATGCTCAAATTGAATGAAAGTTGCGTACATATCTGAGGATCACTCACGTAAATTGGCATAATTTTCTGAGTTACCTACAGAGGATTAGGCCCAGATTCGTGACAGAAAGAAATCTGTTTCTGAGCAGTAATCCAAATCTAGTATGAACCTTACTATCAAAGACTTTACTTGGCACAACAATGCAACAAAATTAAGATAAGGAGAGGTTGCTACAGTAGTAACAACTTCCAAGACTCAAATATAAAACAAAAGTACTGTAGTAAAATCAATGGTTGTCTCCCATAAGCGCTTTTCTTTAACGCCTTCCAGCTAGGCGCAGAAAGTGTGTATCAAGTATTATCAAGAGACGAAGCATCAACATCATAATTTGTTCTAATGATAGAATTGTTATCACCAGAATTTGACCGAGTCAGAGGTGGGCCGCGATCAAGATGGGTTTGAAGAATATACATGGAAGAAATACGTGAATCGGCCTTGTGTACCAAGTTTGGGCTAATTGCCCGTGTATCTGTACCATAGTAGGATACGTGTCGGTTAGGAGTTAGAGTTTTACCCGTGCACGGTTAGGTGCACGCTTGAGTTAGAAAGTCCCCTGGACTATAAATATGTATCTAGGGTTTATGAAATAAACAACAACCAACGTTCAACACAATCAATCTCGGCGCATCGCCAACTCCTTCGTCTCGAGGGTTTCTCCCGGTAAGCACCATGCTGCCTAGATCGCATCTTGCGATCTAGGCAGAGCCAAGCTTCACGTTGTTCATGCGTTGCTTGTGCTCGAAGCCTTTTTGATGGCGAGCAACGTAGTTATCTTAGATGTGTTAGGGTTAGCATTGTTCTTCGTATCATATGCTCGTCGTAGTGCAACCTCGTATACATCTAGCCGCCCTTACACCTATCTTAGGTGTAGGGGCGGCACCCCGCTTGATCATTGTTTAGTAGATCCGATCCGTTACGGTTGCTCCTTGTTCTTCAAGGATTAGTTTAACATCCGCAATAGTTAGGCCTTACAAAGGGTTGGAGGATCCAGCGACGTGTAGGGTGTAGTTTGCTAGCCCTAGACAGGATGTTCCGGGGATCAACCTCGTGTTGGTTTTTAGGCCCTGTCTAGGATCGGCTTACGATCACCGTACGCGAGCGCGAGGCCCAATCGTGAGTAGGATGATCCGATTATGCGGTGAAAACCCTAAATCGTCGTAGATCCTTTTAGCTTTATCTTGATCAAGCAGGACCACCATATATTCGTACACCTCGTACGAATCATGGGTGGATCGGCTCTTTGAGCCGATTCACGAGACAACCTCGAGAGCCGATCGAGGCTCGTATTTAACGTTTACGTGTATGCCATGCAGGAAACTAAGCCGGTCATTCACCTTCCACCGCATGTGGTA
>NC_061514.1:22985895-23003612 GCF_022539505.1 Lolium rigidum | reverse complement strand
AGGAGGAAGGGCAGGGTTGGGGGCTGACGAGGGGCCCACACCACAGGCCGGCGCGGGGCCCTCCTTGGCCGCGCCGCCCTGTGGTTTGGCCACCTCGTGGCCCCACTTCGTATGCTCTTCGGTCTTCTGAAAGCTCCGTGGAAAAATAAGACCCTGGGCGTTGATTTCGTCCAATTCCGAGAATATTTCCTTTGTAGGATTTCTGAAACCAAAAACGACAGAAAACAAGCAAGCGGCGCTTCGGCATCTCGTTAATAGGTTAGTGCCGGAAAATGCATATAAATGATGTAAAGTGTATGTAAAACATGTGAGTATCATCATAAAAATAGCATGTAACATAAGAAATTATAGATACGTTTGAGACGTATCACCGCTCCATCGAGCCGCCACACCATGGCGTCTCGAAGGTGTCGAGCCACATCCGGTTGTCGCCGCGCGTGAGCTTGGCGGCCCAGCGGCCGAGGAGCCAACATAAACAACGAGGAAACTGGCGCTACTGTAGATGCTCTTACATTTTCTCGAATTGGCGCCTCCTCGTCTGCCTCTTAGAACATCTCCAAGAGATCTGTATTTTACATCGCGTGTGATGTATTTTACATCACCTGTTTTTTTTTTCTTTTTTCTATTTTTACATCACTTGTTTTTGCTCACAAAAATTATATATATAATACATCACCTCTCCTCTAAAAGTGCTCAAGGAGATAAAGTATTTTACATCACCTCGGTACGGTTACAAAACTTCAAATAAAAATTTAAAATTTGGCATATTTCAAACGCAATTTAAACATTAACAACTTAATTAAACATATATAGCTCGATGTGGATAGTTTATACATCCATAGATTGATACTAGACATAATTTGACACTATAACTCAACATTGACACTAGACATAATTTGACACTATAACTCAACATTGGCACTAGATACCGATGAAAATTCGATACTCGACACTCCGATAGTACATGCTAGAAACTCGATACTCGACACCGGTCCCATAAACCATCATCATCTTCGAGATAATTGCCCGTTGACCTCGTGAACGAGATCATCCCACCAATCAGTACCCATCTCCATGCTCGAAAAGTAGCCGGCAGCTGATGATGACGATGCGCCGGTAGCGGAAGCAGCGGCAGACGTTGATGTGCCGGTATCCGAAGCTTGTTGCGCGGCTAGGGAGGCGTAGTACTCAAGTTCCTGCGCCACGTGCTTTGGGTGTTTGGCGCGGAACTCCACCATCACCTCCTCATTGGCCTGCTGAACCGACAGTCGCATGTATTGTTGGTGCATCCGCCGCTCCTCCTTGAGACGAATGGCCGTGAACAGTGGCGAGAGGAAGTCTGACTCCTCCCGGCTCTCGCACCTCGGGGAAGTTGATCGGTCCACCCTCTCCATCGAGCCGCTACACCATGGCGTCTCGAAGGTGTCGAGCCACATCCGATCGTCGCCACACATGAGCTCGGCAGCCCAGCGGCCGAGGAACGAACACAAACGAGGAAGCTGGCGCTACTGCTGTTGCGGTCAGAAACCCACCGGCGAGCAGCGACGGGCAACACAGTAGAGCCGGGAGGCTCCCAGGACTGCGGCTGGCCCTGGTCCCTCGAGCGACGGCCCGCAAAGACTCCGGCACGCACGTCCGATGCTGGTGCAAGGGCGTGCCACCTGACCTATACCTGGTCAGGAAGGTGTTGGATTTGCCTCGCTTAGTTTCCTGCATGGCATACACGTAAACATTAAATACGAGCCTCGATCGGCTCTCAGGTTGTCCTGTGAATCGGCTCAAGGAGCCGATCCACCCATGATTCGTACGAGGTGTACGATCAGATGGTGGTCCTGCTTGATCAAAACGAAGCTAAAACGACCTACTACGATTTAGGGTTTTCACCACATAATCGGAACATCCTACGCGTGATTGAGCCTGGCGGCCACGCACGGTGATCGTAAACCGACCCTAGACAAGGCCTAAAAACCAACATGAAGTTGATCCCTGGAACATCCTGTCTAGGGCTAGCAAACTACACCCTACGCTCCACTTGGATCCTTCAACCCGTTTGTAAGGCCTAACTATGCAGATATTAAACTAATCCTTGAAGAACAAGGAGCAATCATAACGGATCGGATCTACTAAATAATGATCAAGCGGGGTGCCGCCCTTACACCTAAGATAGGTGTAAGGGCGGCTAGACGTCTAAGGGTTGCACGGACGAAAGCATATGATACGATGAAACAATGCTAACCCTAACACGTCTATGATAACTACGTTGCTCGCCATCAACAAGGCTTCAGCACGAGCAACGCATGAAAAGCGAATAAACGTGTACTGCCTAGATCGCAAGATGCGATCTAGGCAGTATGATGCTTACCCGGAAGAAACCCTCGAGACAAGGGAGTTGGCGATGCGCCTAGATTGGTTTGTGGTGAACGTGATTGTTGTTTATTTCATAAACCCTAGATACATATTTATAGTCCGTAGACTTTCTAACGTGGGAATAATCCCAACCGTGCACGAGCCAAATTCTATCTAACCGACACGTATCCTACTATATTTACAAATACACGGGCAAACTAGCCCAAACTTTGCACATAAGGCCGATTCATGTATTTCTTCCATGTATATTCTTCAAGCACATCTTAATCGCGGCCCACCTCTGATCCGGTCAAATTCTGGTGATAACACATGCCCCCCTGGTTTTGGAAATGACAATTCCAAAATCACTCGCTTTTTCTTCGTCGGGTCATGTCGTGGCAGAAGCGGAACCGTCGCAGTATCCTTCATCATGATGTCTTTCCCTCACAACTTCTTTGCAAGATTTGATAGCTTTAACATCACTTCCTTGGAAACCGTAATAGCATTAAATCTCCACTATACCCCCTTTATTTAACTGTGCCGAACGGTTTGCCACTTCATCCCCTTGCTCTGTTCTGGCCATCGACACCTAAAAAACCCTCTTTCCCTGTAGCAATGTCTTCCTCTTCCTCCATCTCGTCAGGCCTCTCTTTCCAATCTTCTTCCTCGAGCGAGCAGGAGTGGAACTTTGACCACGTGCCAGATGGCCCACCCGAGGCACTCGTCGGGTCAGATGGTGACTTACCTCTGACCGATGGGGAGGACGACCTCCGGTTCCTCATCGACGGGGAGCTGAAGAGCGAGAACGAAGATGACCTCCACTCCTGGGCGAACTCCACCTCCTCTGACGAGGAGGAGGAAGAAGAAGAAGCAGAGGAAGAGGAGGAAGAGGAGGAGGATGATTCCTCCTCCTCCATAGGATAGCATTTGTTCTTATCTCTCAAACAAAATTGGTTTCATTCGAATCGGAGTTCGGGAGCATTTGTTATTAAAGAAAAAGTAAAAGAAGAAAAAGAAAAAGAAAAGAAAAGGGGAGGGGCTAGCCGGCCGGCCGGGCCAGCCACCGGCCCACCCGGTCCGCACGGGCGCCAACCTGACCGGCTTTTGGCCTGTAACCGGTCTCGGGCCTGGTCCGCCTCCGGCCTTCCCGGTGCCCCCTCCGGCCCGACCGGTTTCCTCACCGGGCCGCCTTACCACCGGCTGGGCCTCACCGCCCCACGGCCCACCCGCGGCATGCCCTCCCGGCCGCCCGCGCGTTGCTCGGGCTGCCGGCGCCCACGCGGCCTGCTCGCCCGAGCGCCGCTTCGCTCGGCTGGGCCGCCTCCCCCCGCGCGCCCCTTGCTCGCCCGCCGCTCTGCACGCTGCCTTGCCCGCCCGGCTGGTGGGCCGGCCCGACCGGGCTGCTGACCGGCCTGGCCGGCTGCTGCTCCGGTCGGCCGGCCTGGCAGCCAGCTGGGCCGATTTTTCTGGCCGTTTTTATGCGATTTTCACACAATTTTTTTCCCAACGGTTATTATTCCCCTTGGGCTATAAATACCCTTTCTTCCACCTTGAGCAAGTTAGTTCTTCCCATTCTCTCTCCTTCATTGTTGCATTTGAAGAACTTGCTCTCTCTCTCTTGATTCCCCCCATGATTCTTGCTCATTCTTAAGATATCTAAGAGAGGAGATCTAGATCTACACTTCCACCAATCCATTTCTCTCTAAGTGAGGGGAACCCTTTGGATCTAGATCTTGGAGTCTTTTGTTGACTTTCCCCATTGTTCTTCCTCTCCAATCTCATCTTAGCATTTGTTGCTTGGGTGGGATTTGAGACTGAAGAACTTGAACACCTCTAGTGTTCTCGCTTTGCATCATTGCATAGTGTTGAGCTCTCCACCACGATTAGTTCGAGTGAGAGACCGTGAGCTTCTTACTCTTGGAGGGAGACCTCCTAGTTGGCTTGGCGGTTGGTGCTCCGGTGATCTCTTCAAGAAGATTGTGAAGAGGCCCGGACTTCTCCTTCGTGGAGCTTGTAAAGTGGTTGTGGAGCTTGCCATCTCCGGAGCGGATGAAAAGCTAACCATAAGGAAAGGGTCATTATACTTCGTGGGTGTGGTTCGGAGAATAGGGTGAGCCTTCGTGGCGCGGGGAATCCTTCGTGGGACCTCCACTCCTCCAAACGTGACGTACCTTCTTGCACAGGAAGGGAACACGGGAATACATCCTCGTCTCCGCGTGCCTCGGTTATTTCTATACCCGAGCTCTCTTTCCTTGTGATAGCCATCGTGCTTGAAGTACATATATCTTGCTATCACTTGTGCTACATATAACTTGTGCCTATCTTGCTTAGCTCTAGTTGCTATTGTTACACTTAGTTGAGCTTAGCATATTTAGGGTTTGTGCTTGTAAACTAAACGATAGTTTAATTCCGCATTATTACAAGACAAATCCGAAAGAGTTTGTAATTGCCTATTCACACCCCCCCCCCCTCTAGGCGACATCTCGATCTTTCAAATGGAACAAAGAAATCCATCCAACATAGCAAAACAGGCAATGTGAAATAAAAGGCAGAATCTGTCAAAACAGAACAGTACGTAAAGACGAATTTTTTAGAGGCACTGGACTTGCTCAGATGAAAACGCTCAAATTGAATGCAAGATGCGTACATATCTGAGGATCACGCACGTAAATTGGCAGATTTTTCTGAGTTACCTACAAAGGGGGCTGCTCAAATTCGTGACAGCAAGAAATCTGTTTCTGCGCAGTAATCCAAATCTAGTATCAACCTTACTATTAAAGACTTTACTTGACACAACAATGCAATAAAATAAAGATAAGGAGAGGTTGCTACAGTAGTAACAACTTCCAAGACTCAAATATAAAACAAAAATGCAGAAGTAAAATAATGGGTTGTCTCCCATAAGCGCTTTCTTTAACGCCTTTCGGCCTAGGCGCAGTAAAGTGTGAATCAAGTATTATCAAGAGATGAAGCATCAACATCATAATTTGTTCTAATAATAGAATCAAAAGGTAACTTCATTCTCTTTCTAGGGAAGTGTTCCATACCTTTCTTGAGAGGAAATTGATACTTAATATTACCTTCCTTCATATCAATAATAGCACCAACAGTTCGAAGAAAAGGTCTTCCCAAAATAATGGGACAAGATGCATTGCATTCAATATCCAAGACAACAAAATCAACGGGGACAAGGTTATTGTTAACCGTAATGCGAACATTATCAATCCTCCCTAAAGGTTTCTTTATAGAATTATCGAGCAAGATTAACATCCAAATAACAATTTTTCAATGGTGGCAAGTCAAGCATATTATAGATTTTCTTAGGCATAACAGAAATACTTGCACCAAGATCACATAAAGCATTACAATCAAAATCATTGATCTTCATCTTAATGATGGGCTCCCAACCATCTTCCAACTTCCTAGGAATAGAAGTTTCAAGTTTTAATTTATCTTCTCTAGCTTTAATGAGAGCATTGTAATATGTTTTGTAAAGGCCAAATTTATAGCACTAGCATTAGGACTTCTAGCAAGTTTTTGTAAGAACTTAATAACTTAAGAGATGTGACAATCATCAAAATCTAAACCATTATGATCTAAAGCAATGGGATCATTGTCCCCAATATTTTGAAAAATTTCAGCAGTTTTATCACAAACAGTTTCAGCAGTTTTAACAATTTCAGGCAGTTTTGCACGCTTTGCATTAGGAGTAGAAACATTGCTAACACCAATTATTTTACCATTGATAGTAGGAGGTGTAGCAACATGTGAAGCATCAACATTACTAGTGGTGGTAATAGTCCAAACTTTAGCTACATTATTCTCTTTAGCAAATTTTTCTTCTTTTTCCCACCTAGCATGCAATTCAGCCATCAATCAAATATTTTCATTAATTCGAACTTGGATTGCGTTTGCTGTAGAAAATGACTTAATATCTTTAGTTTCATTAGGCATAACTTTTAATTTCAAAAGATCAACATCAGCAGCAAGACTATCAACTTAGAAGCAAGAATATCAATTTTACCAAGCTTTTCTTCAACAGATTTGTTAAAAGTAGTTTGTGTACTAATAAATTCTTTAAGCATGGATTAAAGACCAGGGGGTACACTCCTATTATTGTTGTAAGAATTACCATAAGAATTACCATAACCATTACTATTGTTAGAAGGATATGGCCTATAGTTGTTACCAGAATTATTCCTATAAGCATTGTTGTTGAAATTATTATTTTTAATGAAGTTCACATCAACATGCTCTTCTTGAGCAACCAATGAAGCTAAAGGAAAATTATTAGGATCAACATTAGATCTACCATTCACAAGCATAGACATAATAGCATCAATCTTATCACTCAAGTAGGAGGTTTCTTCAACAGAATTTACCTTCTTACCTTGTGGAGCCCTTTCAGTGTGGCATTCAGAGTAGTTGATCATCATATCATAAAAAAGCTTTGTTGCGGCGCCTAAGGTGATGGACATAAAAGTACCTCCAGCAGCTGAATCCAATAGGTTCCGCGAAGAAAAAATTCAATCCTGCATAAAAGGTTTGGATGATCATCCAAGTAGCCAGTCCATGGGTAGGGCAATTCTTCACCAAAGATTTCATTCTTTCCCATGCTTGGGCAACATGCTAATTATCCAATTGCTTAAAATTCATTATGCTACTTCTCAAAGATATAATTTTAGCGGGAGGATATATCTACCAATGAAATCATCCTTACATTTAGTCCATGAATCAATACTATTCTTAGGCAAAGATAGCAACCAATCTTTAGCTCTTCCTCTTAAGGAGAAAGGAAACAATTTCAATTTTATAATGTCACCATCTACATCCGTATACTTTTGCATTTCACAAAGTTCAACAAAATTATTAAGATGGGCAGCAGCATCATCAGAACTAACACCAGAAAATTACTCTCTCATAACAAGATTTAGTAATGCGGGTTTAATTTCATAAAATTCTGATGTAGCAGCAGGTGGAGCAATAGGTGTGCATAAGAAATCATTATTATTTGTGCTTGTGAAGTCACACAACTTAGTATTCTCAGGTGTACACATTTTAGCAGTAGTAAATAAAGCAAACTAAATAAAATAAATGCAAGTAACTAATTTTTTTTTGTTTTTGATATAGAGAATGCAAACAAAACAGTAAATAAAGTAATGCAAGTAACTATTTTTTTTGTATTTTGATATAAGAAAGCAAACTAAGCAGTAAATAAAATAAAGTAAAGCAAGACAAAAACAAAGTAAAGAGATTGGAAGTGGGAGACTCCCCTTGCAGCGTGTCTTGATCTCCCCGGCAACGGCGCCAGAAATTTACTTGATGACGCGTAAAGCACACTCCCGTTGGGAACCCCAAGTGGAAGGTGTGATGCGTACAGCAGCAAGTTTCCCTCAGTAAGAAACCAAGGTTATCGAACCAGTAGGAGTCAAGGAACACGTGAAGGTTGTTGGTGACGGAGTGTAGTGCGGCGCAACACCAGGTATTCCGGCGCCAACGTGGAACCTGCACAACACAATCCAAATACTTTTCCCCAACTTAACAGTGAGGTTGTCAATCTCATCGGCTTGCTGTAAACAAAGGGTTAAATGTATGGTGTGGAAAATGATGTTTGTTTGCAAAGAACAGTAGAGAACAATGATTGCAGTAGATTGTATTCAGATGTAAAAGAATGGACCGGGGTCCACAGTTCACTAGTGGTGTATCTCCAATAAGAAATAGCATGTTGGGTGAACAAATTACAGTTGGGCAATTGACAAATAAAGAGGGCATAACAATGCACATACATATCATGATGAGTAATATGAGATTTAGTTGGGCATTACGACAAAGTACATAGACCGCTATCCAAGCATGCATCTATGCCTAAAAAGTCCACCTTCGTGTTAGCATCCGCACCACTTCCAGTATTAAGTTGCAAACAACAGACAATTGCATTAAGTATGGTGCGTAATGTAATCAACAGAAATATCCTTAGACAAAGCATTGATGTTTTATCCCTAGTGGCAACAAGCACATCCAAAACCTTAGAATTTTCTGTCACTATCCCAGATTCAATGGAGGCATGAACCCACTATCGAGCATAAATACTCCATCTTGGAGTTACAAGTATCAACTTGGCCAGAGCCTCTACTAGCAACGGAGAGCATGCAAGAGCATAAACAACACATATATGAAAGATTGATAATCAACTTGACATAGTATTCCATATTCATCGGATCCCAACAAACACAACATGTAGCATTACAAATAGATGATCTTGATCATGATAGGCGGCTCACAAGATCTAAACATGATAGCACAATTAGGAGAAGAAAACCATCTAGCTACTGCTATGGACCCATAGTCCAAGGATGAACTACTCACACATCAGTCCGGAGGCGATCATGGTGATGTAGAGTCCTCCGGGGGATGATTCCCCTCTCCGGCAGGGTGCCGGAGGCAATCTCCTGAATCCCCCGAGATGGGATTGGCGACGGCGGCATCTCTGGAAGGTTTTCCGTATCGTGGCTCTCGGTAAAAGGGTTTTCGCGACGGAGAGTATAAGTAGGAGGAAGGGCAGGGTTGGGGGGCTGACGAGGGGCCCACACCACAGGCCGGCGCGGGGCCCTCCTTGGCCGCGCCGCCCTGTGGTTTGGCCACCTCGTGGCCCCACTTCGTATGCTCTTCGGTCTTCTGAAAGCTCCGTGGAAAAATAAGACCCCGGGCGTTGATTTCGTCCAATTCCGAGAATATTTCCTTTGTAGGATTTCTGAAACCAAAAACAGCAGAAAACAGCAACTGGCGCTTCGGCATCTCGTTAATAGGTTAGTGCCGGAAAATGCATATAAATGATGTAAAGTGTATGTAAAACATGTGAGTATCATCATAAAAATAGCATGTAACATAAGAAATTATAGATACGTTTGAGACGTATCACCGCTCCATCGAGCCGCCACACCATGGCGTCTCGAAGGTGTCGAGCCACATCCGGTTGTCGCCGCGCGTGAGCTTGGCGGCCCAGCGGCCGAGGAGCCAACATAAACAACGAGGAAACCGGCGCTACCGTAGATGCTCTTACATTTTCTCGAATTGGCGCCTCCTCGTCCGCCTCTTAGAACATCTCCAAGAGATCCGTATTTTACATCGCGTGTGATGTATTTTACATCACCTGTTTTTTTTTCTTTTTTCTATTTTTACATCACTTGTTTTTGCTCACAAAAATTATATATATAATACATCACCTCTCCTCTAAAAGTGCTCAAGGAGATAAAGTATTTTACATCACCTCGGTACGGTTACAAAACTTCAAATAAAAATTTAAAATTTGGCATATTTCAAACGCAATTTAAACATTAACAACTTAATTAAACATATATAGCTCGATGTGGATAGTTTATACATCCATAGATTGATACTAGACATAATTTGACACTATAACTCAACATTGACACTAGACATAATTTGACACTATAACTCAACATTGGCACTAGATACCGATGAAAATTCGATACTCGACACTCCGATAGTACATGCTAGAAACTCGATACTCGACACCAGTCCCATAAACCATCATCATCTTCAGATAATTGCCCGTTGACCTCGTGAACGAGATCATCCCACCAATCAGTACCCATCTCCATGCTCGAAAAGTAGCCGGCAGCTGATGATGACGATGCGCCGGTAGCGGAAGCAGCGGCAGACGTTGATGTGCCGGTATCCGAAGCTTGTTGCGCGGCTAGGGAGGCGTAGTACTCAAGTTCCTGCGCCACGTGCTTTGGGTGTTTGGCGCGGAACTCCACCATCACCTCCTCATTGGCCTGCTGAACCGACAGTCGCATGTATTGTTGGTGCATCCGCCGCTCCTCCTTGAGACGAATGGCCGTGAACAGTGGCGAGAGGAAGTCTGACTCCTCCCGGCTCTGCACCTCAGGGAAGTTGATCGGTCCACCCTCTCCATCGAGCCGCTACACCATGGCGTCTCGAAGGTGTCGAGCCACATCCGATCGTCGCCACACATGAGCTCGGCAGCCCAGCGGCCGAGGAACGAACACAAACGAGGAAGCTGGCGCTACTGCTGTTGCGGTCAGAAACCCACCGGCGAGCAGCGACGGGCAACACGAGAGAGCCGGGAGGCTCCCGGGACTCGCGGCTGGCCCTGGTCCCTCGAGCGACGGCCCGCAAAGACTCCGGCACGCACGTCCGATGCTGGTGCAAGGGCGTGCCACCTGACCTATACCTGGTCAGGAAGGTGTTGGATTTGCCTCGCTTAGTTTCCTGAATGGCATACACGTAAACATTAAATACGAGCCTCGATCGGCTCTCAGGTTGTCCCGTGAATCGGCTCAAGGAGCCGATCCACCCATGATTCGTACGAGGTGTACGATCAGATGGTGGTCCTGCTTGATCAAAATGAAGCTAAAACGACCTACGACGATTTAGGGTTTTCACCACATAATCGGAACATCCTACGCGTGATTGAGCCTCGGCGGCCACGCACGGTGATCGTAAACCGACCCTAGACAAGGCCTAAAAACCAACATGAAGTTGATCCCCGGAACATCCTGTCTAGGGCTAGCAAACTACACCCTACGCTCCATCGGATCCTTCAACCCGTTTGTAAGGCCTAACTATGCAGATATTAAACTAATCCTTGAAGAACAAGGAGCAATCATAACGGATCGGATCTACTAAATAATGATCAAGCGGGTGCCGCCCTTACACCTAAGATAGGTGTAAGGGCGGCTAGACGTCTAAGGGTTGCACGGACGAAAGCATATGATACGATGAAACAATGCTAACCCTAACACGTCTATGATAACTACGTTGCTCGCCATCAACAAGGCTTCAGCACGAGCAACGCATGAAAAGCGAATAAACGTGCATCGCCTAGATCGCAAGATGCGATCTAGGCGATATGATGCTTACCCGGAAGAAACCCTCGAGACAAGGGAGTTGGCGATGCGCCTAGATTGGTTTGTGGTGAACGTGATTGTTGTTTATTTCATAAACCCTAGATACATATTTATAGTCCGTAGACTTTCTAACGTGGGAATAATCCCAACCGTGCACGAGCCAAATTCTATCTAACCGACACGTATCCTACTATATTTACAAATACACGGGCAAACTAGCCCAAACTTTGCACATAAGGCCGATTCATGTATTTCTTCCATGTATATTCTTCAAGCACATCTTAATCGCGGCCCACCTCTGATCCGGTCAAATTCTGGTGATAACACATGCCCCCCTGGTTTTGGAAATGACAATTCCAAAATCACTCTGCTTTTTCTTCGTCGGGTCATGTCGTGGCAGAGCAGAACCGTCGCAGTATCCTTCATCATGATGTCTTTCCCTCACAACTTCTTTGCAAGATTTGATAGCTTTAACATCACTTCCTTGGAAACCGTAATAGCATTAAATCTCCACTATACCCCCTTTATTTAACTGTGCCGAACGGTTCGCCACTTCATCCCCTTGCTCTGTTCTGGCCATCGACACCTAAAAAACCCTCTTTCCCTGTAGCAATGTCTTCCTCTTCCTCCATCTCGTCAGGCCTCTCTTTCCAATCTTCTTCCTCGAGCGAGCAGGGAGTGGAACTTTGACCACGTGCCGGATGGCCCACCCGAGGCACTCGTCGGGTCGATGGTGACTTACCTCCGACCGATGGGGAGGACGACCTCCGGTTCCTCATCGACGGGGAGCTGAAGAGCGAGAACGAAGATGACCTCCACTCCGGGCGAACTCCACCTCCTCCGACGAGGAGGAGGAAGAAGAAGAAGCGAGAGGAAGAGGAGGAAGAGGAGGAGGATGATTCCTCCTCCTCCGCCGGGTATCCGCCGGCGAAGCGCTTCCGCGCTTGGGCGGACAGCGAGGATGATGATGATGACGAGGAAGAAGAGGCTTCGGCCGAGGGCTGGGGCAGCAGCGACGAGGAACTCTCCGGAAGCAGCGCCGACGGCAGCTACGATGCCGACGACGAGGCCAGCGAAGATTAGTAATGTAGGATTAGTAGTTCCTGAGCAATCGGCTCCTCTTTTGTTCTTCCTTTCTTGAGCAATCGGCTCTTCATTGTAAAAAACCCCTCTTATTAATGAAGAAGACATTTCTCAGCTGATTCTGTCCCTTTTCCAACTTTGCCGATTATTAAAGTGAGTCAACACATTAAGAGCCGATGGCAGTGCATCGGCCCTTGCCATAAAACGCGAGCAAGGCCAACTCTATTGTCTATTCAAATGGTAACTTGCGACTTATCCAAAAGAGCAAAACTCAAATCCCCAAATCGCCGCTTGAACAGATCCAACCCACGGCCATATGAACCTCAGACGTCAATCGCGCAGGTTCGCAACTGCAACGGACCCAAAGGCAACATCATCCAATGCCCACACTATGGTCTCAGGCCTGAAGGTGATCCTTAACCACTCCTTGCTGTTCGAACATAGCGCCTTGCTCTATCTGTTGCATCAACAGGAACGGCCCTGACCCTGTAGATGATGGCGGCTTCTCTTTCAGGCTCCTTTCAGCAGCTCTGGTGGTCTTCTTCTGCAACAACTCACCGCTTTCGAAGAAGGTTATGATGCAGGGTCAGCCGATGACACTCCAATCGGCTTCCAAAAACAGAGTGTCTACCAAATCAGCTGCCCCCCGAGTCTTAGTTAAGGCGAGAACAGCGGCGAGGACACACAGTTCAGTCAAAGGGCCTCGAACTCAGGCAATTGAGACAGCCAGACTTGCCACCGTCGGCTTCCAAGAAAAGGTCAGCCATTCTGGTCCTAGCAATTCCTGCGAGCGTAGCTGGGAAGGTGGCCAACTTGGCCAAGCCGACAGTAGATACACCAGAGCCGATCACCTTTTCTTCTGTTGAAAGCCGATATTGCAGACGAAACACCATCGGCTTGATGAGCAAAGGCTGCCTTGTACGCCAAAACTGACACCTCTGACAGTACTGCTGAACTGGCGACCTTGCGCAAAGGGTTGGAAGTCCTCGAAGAAAAGGTTCGGGCACCAAAATCAGCTCATTGAAGCTGAGGAAGCTTTCATTGTTCACTCCCTCGAGGAAGCAGAAGGCCTCGAAGCTGAGCTGAAGACCGACTTGGTCGAAATCCGCGTCTTGAACACGCAGCTGGTAGATCCTGTGTAATTTGCACTAGAGTCGATGGCTGTGCATCGGCTTTGTTCCTTAGCTCTAAAGTCGATGTCTGTGCATCGGCTGTACATCGTGAGAATTTTTTTTTACTGGCCGGTTTTTCTATCGGCCCCCAATATTTCACTGCACATGTATCGCACATGTTTATCTGATTAGGTGCCCCCCGAGCCGATTCTGTCAGGTAACTGCGGACATCGGCTCTGTAGTTAGCCAAGGCACTGTATTTGAACGTCGGCTCTGTTAAGACCAATGTTGACTTCTTCCAGCTCATCAGCCGACGTAAACCCGTTGCCCATTAGATCGCCGTTGATCACAAAGCGTAACGTATGGTGAGGATAATTTTGGCCGATTGCTGGAATCGGCCTCCATGTTGATTGAATCGCTCAATGAAGGTTTTGCAATGTTCGTCCATAGATCTTTGGGGCCGATCACAAGGATCGGCATCGCCACGTTTGTCCATAGATTTTTCTCTTGTCAAACGGTCAGGCCGGTGGATAAGACCAGCCTCACCGCGTCCTTCGTTACGTCGATGCGCTCGCAGTCGTCCAAAGTGATGCCTGAGAGTGGATCTTGGCCTGTTGTCTCCCAAACGTTCATGCCAGCCGTTGAAATCTCGGCTGAGTCATCTGCGTGGACGACCTCTACTTCATCTCCATCCCACTGTATTAAGCATTGGTGCATCGTGGATGGAATGCAACAGCTTGGCGTGGATCCAATCTCTCCCTAGCAGGACAAGCATAGGTGCTCTTGCTATCTACAATGAAGAACGTCGTAGGGATGGTTTTCCTTCCTACGGTCGGATCCACGTTCGTAACACCTTGTGCGTCGGATGCTTGGCCGTTGAAATCGCTCGTTGTCACGTTGGTCTTGATCGGGTCCGAGCTAGAGCGTCCCGGACCGACGAAGCATGGAGTATGGCATAATGTTGATCGCCGCTCCGGTGTCCACCAGCATCTTGTTGACAGGCTGCCCATTCATATAACCTCGCAAGTACGGGGCCTTCGGATGTCCGTAGCTTCTTTCTCGTGGCTTCTCAAAGATAACCGGCCGTGGGCCGCAGTCAAGTTGTGCCAAAGGTGCTTCGTCTAATCCTGGAGCACTAAACTCCGTTGGAAGGATGAACACCATATTTGTGCCAGCCGATGTCTCATCATCGGCTTTCTTTTGTCTGGGGCGCCACTCTTTCCTTTGTGGCCGTCCTTCTTCGTCCAGGGTTCGCTGAATTTTCGCGGCCAGATCAGGCCGCGCCTTCCTTAACGTGTGCAGGTATAACCTTTCGGCTTCCTCCAAACCACGTAGTCGCTGAACCCTACGCTTTTGGGAACGGCTGAGTCCATCCGGGCACCACCTTGGCCGGTGGTACTTATCTTCTTCTTCTTCATCATCGTCTTCTAGTTCCTCGAGATCTTCTACCCGAGAGGACTCAGCGTGCTTGTTCCGAGGCGGGAGAGGCCCTAGACGTTTGAACACGGACACGTTAGCTGCATCCTTCTTCTTCTGTCTACATTCTGGGCAGTTGCCGATTGTAGGCAATCGGCTCATTCCCGAATCCCAGCAGTAGTCCGAAGAAGGGACAGTCCCGAGTGCCTATCCACGTCGTCTTGCTCTCTCGACTTTTCCTTGGCGTGGCGCTCATATCTCTCCTCGTCGCGATCATGCCGACGATGTCTCCTAGCGTCCCTAGCCAGACGATCTCTTTCGTCATTGTTGTTGTATCGTCGGCGTTGGTCGTATTGACTCACAGATTTGTTGAGGAGGTGATCAGAGAGAGGTCGCTGATATCGCACATTCCTCACTTCTCCCTCTGTGATGTAGCGCTTGCCATCGTGCCGGAGCCGATCGCGTGGAACGGCTTCCTCTTTGTCGTTGTCATGAGAGGAGCTGCCCTCGTCTCCGTCCTTACCAGAGTGGTGCCCAGGTCCTACCATGTTGATGTTGAACGAGAAACTTGGCTGGCACATCCCAGGGTAAGTGCACTCCACCATGTTAACGGCGGGGAAGGGGTGTGTGTCGACTTTCATGGCGTACCGGCTGAAAATTAGACGCCCTTGTTCTATCGCCATTTGGATCTGCTGACGCCACACCCTGCAGTCGTTGGTGGCATGGGTGAACGTGTTATGCCATTTGCAGTATGGCTTTCCGTTCAGCTCCTGCGCCGTGGGGATCTTGTGGCCTTCGGGTACCTTTAGCTGCTTCTCCTTAAGTAAGAGGTCGAAAATTTGCTCAGCCTTGGTCACGTCGAAGTCACACCCTCTTGGAGGACCTTGTGGCTTAACCCACTTGCAGGACACGGGGCTTGCCCCCGAGTCCATTCAGCCATCGCTACCTCTTGATCTCCCGCGAGCCTTCATCTTCATCCGCCTCAACCAGGACTACCGCACGCTTGAATTTATCCTGGTATACATCTGGGTGGCGCTGTTCATATAATGACAGCTTCTGCACCATGTGCGCCAGTGAAGGGTAGTCTGCTTGGGAGGCCACATCCTTGATTGGTGATGCGAGACCCACCACCGCCAACTCGATTGCTTCTTTTTCAGTCACACGAGCCGAATAGCATCGGTTCCTAACGGCCCTGAAGCGCTGGACGTATTCTGACACTGTTTCTCCACGCTTCTGTCGTACTTGTGCTAGATCGGCAATGCCAGCCTCGGAAACCTCTGAGAGATACTGCATATGGAACTGCTCCTCCAACTGCTTCCAAGTCCGGATTGAGTCTGGTGGCAGCGATGTGTACCACCCGAAAGCCGATCCTGTGAGGGACTGTGCGAAGAACCTCACACGCAGCTCATCTGATGCCGAGATCGTGCCCAGCTGTGCCAAATATCGGCTCACATGCTCGATTGAGCTTGAGCCATCCGATCCACTAAATTTGGAGAATTCGTGGAGCCGATATTTGGGTGGTAGTGGGATCAACTCGTACTCGTTGGGGTACGGCTTGGAATAGCCGATTGCCCTCCTCTTCGGGACCATGCCGAACCGGTCTCTCAAGATTGTACCGATCCGATCCACGGTGGCCGGCCGTAGGAGTCGAACTCGAAGATTAGCCGGAGTGGCATACTTAGCCAGCCACGCTTGCTTCTCAAGCTCCGAGCCAACCTGCAGGAGTTGGGCTCGGAGGTTTATCGGGGTGGCATACTTAGCTAGCCACGTCCGCTTCTCAAGATCTGTTCCCGAAGTTCCTCCCCGCTGTTCCGAAGTCCCCGCTCGTTGCGTCCGGGTTTGTGAGTGCCCGAGTCATCGCGGTCCTGGCACGTATGTGCACGTGTATCCGTGAGGGATCTCCTTAGGCGCCTCATGCAAGAACTAGTAATCACTAGGGTAACCATCGATCTTGTAGACGACGTATGCCGGTGAACTCGGCACTTCTGGTGCTGCCACCGCGAATGGCAGCGGTGGTCGGGACTGGAGTGGCATCTCTCCTTGGTGAGTCCCTAGAGCTGGTCCTGACGGAGAGTACTGATGCCTCATGATTTCTGGATCACCCGAAGAGCGACACGCTCCAAAGTGTTCACCGAGCTCTCGGAATGGCGGTGCAGCGAATGAGCTACCATGAAATTAATCTCTCCGACGCAGAGACTCGGTGCGTTCTTCCGACGGGGCGGACAGGTCCACTCCATCGAGCGCGCCTTCCGGTGAGAACCCTTTCCACCTCGATGCCGTGTGAGCGGGTTCTCCGGAAAGAGCCGATGAGGTCGGCTTCGAGGATCGCTTTGACCTCGTCATACTTCTTCTTGAGCTCCTCGGTCGGATCCTCGTACGTGATCGGAGTGCCTTCCGCCATCTCAGATGTAGATGGCGATGCGGTTGATGTCGAAGACTGTCCCACCGGCGTGCCGAATGTGTTGCGGTCGAAACCCACCGGCGAGCAGCGACGGGCAAACAAGAGAGCCGGGAGGCTCCCGGGACTCGCGGGCCGGCCCTGGTCCCTCGAGCGACGGCCCGCAAAGACTCCGGCACGCACGTCCGATGCTGGTGCAAGGGCGTGCCACCTGACCTATACCTGGTCATGAAGGTGTTGGATTTGCCTCGCTTAGTTTCCTGCATGGCATACACGTAAACATTAAATACGAGCCTCGATCGGCTCTCGAGTTGTCCTCGTGAATCGGCTCAAGGAGCCGATCCACCCATGATTCGTACGAGGTGTACGATCAGATGGTGGTCCTGCTTGATCAAAACGAAGCTAAAACGACCTACTACGATTTAGGGTTTTCACCACATAATCGGAACATCCTACGCGTGATTGAGC
>NC_061514.1:22964973-22985795 GCF_022539505.1 Lolium rigidum | reverse complement strand
TGTAACGGCCTGAGGTAGCACCCCTATTAGATTAGTCTGTGGTTTTTCGTTTTATGCATCATCATGGCATCATGCATGCATCACATCCATGTTTTAACCAAATAAAATTATTTTATAAAACTCTAACTCCTTATTTTCCTCTCTCATATGGTTTTAATAAACCCTTATCTCTCCTTTCTATCTAATAAACCCTAACCCCCTCTCATATATACTATTTTATAAATAAGTTGTGCAACAATTAATTTTGGAATAAAATGTTGTTTTGTTTCAATTACAAATAAATTAGTATTTTGACAACTAATTTTCAAACCTCTTACCCTCACCTGTTCCAAAATTCAAAACAGAATTGTTTTTGATTCAATGCTTTAAATATAAAAATAAAACAGGAAAAATAAAACAAAACCCCCTAACCCCTTCCTGAATCCCTCTCCTCTTTCCTGGCCCTTCTCTCCACCCCCGGTGGCCCAACCCACCTCTTCTCTCCCTCCTGGCCCGAGCAGCCTAGCAAGGCCCAGCCACTCCCTCTTGGCCCGTACCCCTTCGACCTCATCCTCTCCATGTCAACGTCGTCTTTCCCAGAGAGCACGCGAGGAGCGTGACTGCATGGTCCTCCCTCACCTGCCCCCTCCCTCGCTTTATCTCCTCTGGACCACGGCATCTCTCCAACCACCCGCTCTCCTCTCTCACGTCTCCTTGCTTTCTTCTTCCTCTCCAAGGCAGAAACGGAGGAGGAAACCCCCCTCAGTACCTCCTCCTCCTCGCCGTCAATCCATTGATTTCGGGCGCCCCTCGCTACACCGACACCACCAGAACCTCCGCCTCGTCACCTTGAACCTCTCCACGGAAGGAATTGATCCAGGAGCGCCTAAATCGACGCCGTATTCGCCGTTTCTTCTCCAGCACCGGCGGCAAAATCCGCCAAATTCAGCCATCTCCGCCTTCCTCCGGCGCCATCAGCACCTCATCGAGCCTCCTGGTACCCCGGCACACCTCCCAGACATCCTCCCCTTCTTCTTCGCTTCCTAGTTTGCTCTGTCGTTGTTGAGCCGACCGCATCCTCCGCAGATCCTCGCCGTCGGCGCCCCTCCGGTGGTCCCCAAGACGGCGCGCCGCCACCTTCAGGTTCACCTCGTCGAGACGCGTCCAACGCGCCCGGTTTCGCCTCTGCGGGCGCCACCGCGCGCTCGCACGCGCGACGCCCTGCGTGGTCACCGCCGCTCCCCGCGCCGCGAGCGGCATCGCACCGCGTCGAGCACCCTGCGTGCGCGCGTGGATGCTTTGCCACGCCAGCAGCCAGCGTGTCCGCGGGTCCCACCGTCAGCGTCACGGGCTAGCACCCGCTCCGGTGAGAAAACCCTGCAAGATCCAGATCCGTTTCGTTTTTGCATCTAGCCCCCTTGATGTTTCGTTCCCTCAACCCGGCGTCCTCGGTTCAATCCGGTTACACGATAACCCCCTGGAACTTTTGCAAACTAACCCGCAGTCCTTCCCCCTGGATAGTTTTTGTTTTCGGGTCCTTTCCCTAATAAAATAAATCCTGTATTTTCTATTTCAACTATTAAAACCAATCTGTTAATAACTTTTAAATGGTAATTCGAAATGAAAAGTGTTATATATGAAAATTGATCAGAAAAATGAGAGGAACATGAATATGCTATCCATGCTTGCTGTTGCATAATGCATCATACAATCTCGTGATATTTTGCATTATCACCTAATATGGAACATATGGAATATGTGGGATATAACTATATGTTGTCCCGGTTCCATTTAACTTTGAAGTAGCGCACTGATACGTCTCCGACGTATCGATAATTTATTATGTTCTATGCCATATTATTGATGATACCTACATGTTTTATGCACACTTTATGTCATATTCGTGCATTTTCTGGAACTAACCTATTAACAAGATGCCGAAGTGCCAGTTCCTGTTTTCTCGCTGTTTTTGGTTTCGAAATCCTAGTAACAAAATATTCTCGGAATTGGACGAAACGAAGACCCGGGGACCTATTTTGCCACGAACCTTCCGGAAGACCGAAGAGCATACGAAGTGGGGCCACGAGGTGGCGACACCACATGGCGGCGCGGCCAAGGGGGGCCCGCGCCGCCCTGTGGTGTGGGCCCCTTGTTAGCCCCCGACTGCTGCCCTTCCGCCTACTTAAAGCCTCCGTCGCGAAACCCCGATGCGAAAAACCACGATACGGAAAACCTTACCGAGACGCCGCCGCCGCCGATCCCATCTCGGGGGATCCTCGGAGATCTCCTCCGGCACCCTGCCGGAGAGGGGATTCATCTCCCGGAGGACTCTACACCGCCATGGTCGCCTCCGGAGTGATGAGTGAGTAGTTCACCCCTGGACTATGGGTCCATAGCAGTAGCTAGATGGTTGTCTTCTCCTCATTGTGCTTCATTGTTGGATCTTGTGAGCTGCCTAACATGATCAAGATCATCTATCTGTAATACTCTATGTTGTGTTTGTCGGGATCCGATGAATAGAGAATACCATGTTATGTTAATTATCAAGTAATTACATATGTGTTGTTTATGATCTTGCATGCTCTCCGTTATTAGTAGAGGCTCGGCCAAGTTTTTGCTCTTAACTCCAAGAGGGAGTATTTATGCTCGATAGTGGGTTCATGCCCGCATTGACACCGGGACGATGTGACATAAAGTTCTAAGGTTGTGTTGTGCTTGTTGCCACTAGGGATAAAACATTGGCGCTATGTCCAAGGATGTAGTTGTTGATTACATTACGCACCATACTTAATGCAATTGTCACGTTGCTTTGCAACTTAATACCGGAAGGGGTTCGGACGATAACTCGAAGGTGGACTTTTTAGGCATAGATGCGGTTGGATGGCGGTCTATGTACTTTGTCGTAATGCCCAATTAAATCTCACTATACTTATCATGTCATGTATGTGCATTGTTATGCCCTCTCTATTTGTCAATTGCCCGACTGTAATTTGTTCACCCAACATGCTTTTATCTTATGGGAGAGACACCCTAGTGAACTGTGGACCCCGGTCCATTCTTTTAATACTGAAATACAAATCTGCTGCAATACTTGTTCTTTACTGTTTTCTTGCAAACAATCATCTTCCACACAATACGGTTAATCCTTTGTTACAGCAAGCCGGTGAGATTGACAACCTCGCTGTTTCGTTGGGGCAAAGTACTTTGGTTGTGTTGTGCAGGTTCCACGTTGGCGCCGGAATCTCTGGTGTTGCGCCGCACTACATCCCGCCGCCATCAACCTTCAACGTGCTTCTTGACTCCTACTGGTTCGATTAAACCTTGGTTTCTTACCGAGGGAAACTTGCCGCTGTGCGCATCACACCTTCCTCTTGGGGTTCCCAACGGACGTGTCAACTACACGCATCAAGCAAATTTCCGGCGCCGTTGCCGGGGAAATCAAGACACGCTGCAAGGGGAGTCTCCACTTCCCAATCTCTTTACTTTGTTTTTGTCTTGCTTTATTTTATTTACTACTTTGTTTGCTGCACTTATATCAAAACACACAAAAAAAATTATTTGCTAGCTTTACTTTATTTACTGTCTTGTTTGCCATATCAAAAACACAAAAAAATTAGTTTACTTGCATTTACTTCATCTAGTTTATTTTATTTACTGTCTTGCACTCTATATCAAAAATACAAAAAAAATTACTTTTGTTACCATGTCTAGCTCTGAACTTGTTACTTCTTCGCCTGAAGAATTAGTCTTCACTTTTAAACAAGGGGATGAGGAGAGTTTTAAGGATGCTTGGTCTAGAATTTTTACTTCTTATCGTAAAACTGAACCTCAAATGACTCTAAGTTTGCTCCTTAGTAATTTTTATTTTGGTCTTATGGTTCGGTATAGATATGCTTTGGATACTTTAGTGGGAGGAGATTTCCTTCATTGCAATGGGGATCAAGCTTTTAATGCCATAAAGAAGTTGGTTGCATCACATGATTCAGCTAATAACTTTGATTCAGCCCTCACTAGCATATATAGTAGATTAAACAATCTCGAGATAAGTACATCTCGCTTGGATGATAACTATTGCCACGTTCGTAATCGTCTTGAACAAGTTTTAGTGAACTCTAAACTTTCATTGTGGGATCCTACTCGTTAAAATTGTTATCGGTGATCGAACTCTTCATGCCTACTCGTGATATTATGTATGAATTTTGCCTTATGCCCGAAAGCATTTATAAATCTTTGAAACTTTGGGGAGTCGATGAAGGAGGAGAAGAAATAACTCTCATTGATAACTCTATTATAATTCCTAAGGGAATAGCCGCAGGTGTGCATACAACCATTCTTGGAAGAACAATATCCATTGATTATCTTGTTATTGAAACAGGAAAAATCATACTCGGGAGATCCCTGTTGAAACTATTGGGAGCAGTCATTGATGTGGGAGAAGGCACTCTGAAATTCACCTCTATACCAGGGGAAATCATATATTTCCTAAACCAAAGGGAAAGAAAAACAATAAGAAAGATAAGGGTAAAGCCCAAGGTAAGGTTGACACACCATCTCTTGATAATACTTGAGTTACACTTTCTGCGCCTAGCTGAAAGGCGTTAAAGAAAAGCGCTTATGGGAGACAACCCATGTTTTTACTCCAGTATTTTTGTTTTATATTTGTGTCTTGGAAGTTGTTTACTACTGTAGCAACCTCTCCTTATCTTAGTTTTGAGTTTTGTTGTGCCAAGTAAAGTCTTTGATAGTAAAGTAAGTACTAGATTTGGATTACTGCGCAGTTACAGATTTCTTTGCTGTCACGAATCTGGGTCTACCTCCCTGTAGGTAGCTCAGAAAATTAAGCCAATTTACGTGCATGATCCTCAGATATGTACGCAACTTTCATTCAATTTGAGCATTTTCATTTGAGCAAGTCTGGTGGCCTAATAAAATCCATCTTTACGGACTGTTCTGTTTTGACAGATTCTGTCTTTTATTTCGCATTGCCTCTTTTGCTATGTTGGATGAATTTCTTTGATCCATTAATGTCCAGTAGCTTTATGCAATGTCCAGAAGTGTTAAGAATGATTGTGTCACCTCTGAACATGTGAATTTTTATTATGCACTAACCCTCTAATGAGTTGTTTCGAGTTTGGTGTGGAGGAAGTTTTCAAGGATCAAGAGAGGAGTATGATGCAATATGATCAAGGAGAGTGAAAGCTCTAAGCTTGGGGATGCCCCGGTGGTTCACCCCTGCATATTATAAGAAGACTCAAGCGTCTAAGCTTGGGGATGCCCAAGGCATCCCCTTCTTCATCGACAACATTATCAGGAAACTATATTTTTATTCCGTCACATCTTATGTACTTTGCTTGGAGCGTCGGTTTGTTTTTGTTTTTGTTTTGATTGAATAAAATGGATCCTAGCATTCACTTTATGGGAGAGAGACACGCTCCGCTGTAGCATATGGACAAATATGTCCTTAGGCTCTACTCATAGTATTCATGGCGAAGTTTCTTCTTCGTTAAATTGTTATATGGTTGGAATTGGAAAATGCTACATGTAGTAACTCTAAAATGTCTTGGATAATTTGATACTTGGCAATTGTTGTGCTCATGTTTAAGCTCTTGCATCATATACTTTGCACCCATTAATGAAGAAATACTTAGAGCTTGCTAATTTGGTTTGCATATTTGGTTTCTCTAGAGTCTAGATAACATCTAGTATTGAGTTTTGAACAACAAGGAAGACGGTATGGAGTCTTATAATGTTTACAATATGTCTTTTATGTGAGTTTTGCTGTACCGTTCATCCTTGTGTTTGTTTCAAATAACCTTGCTAGCCTAAACCTTGTATCGAGAGGGAATACTTCTCATGCATCCAAAATACTTGAGCCAACCACTATGCCATTTGTGTCCACCATACCTACCTACTACATGGTATTTATCCGCCATTCCAAAGTAAATTGCTTGAGTGCTACCTTTAAAATTCCATCATTCACCTTTACAATATATAGCTCATGGGACAAATAGCTTAAAAACTATTGTGGTATTGAATATGTACTTATGCACTTTATCTCTTATTAAGTTGCTTGTTGTGCGATAACCATGTTTCGGGGACGCCATCAACTATTCTTTGTTGGATATCATGTGAGTTGCTATGCATGTCCGTCTTGTCTGAAGTAAGAGAGATCTACCACCTTCATGGTTGGAGCATGCATATTGTTAGAGAAGAACATTGGGCCGCTAACTTAAGCCATGATTCATGGTGGAAGTTTCAGTTTTGGACATATATCCTCAATCTCATATGAGAATAATAATTGTTGCCACATGCTTATGCATTAAAGAGGAGTCCATTATCTGTTGTCCATGTTGTCCCGGTATGGATGTCTAAGTTGAGAATAATCAAAAGCGAGAAATCCAAAATGCGAGCTTTCTCCTTAGACCTTTGTACGAGGCGGCATGGAGGTACCCCATTGTGACACTTGGTTAAAACATGTGCATTGCAAAGATCCGGTAGTCCAAGCTAAATAGGACAAGGTGCGGGCACTATTAGTATACTATGCATGAGACTTGCAACTTGTAAGATATAATTTACATAACTCATATGCTTTATTACTACCGTTGATAAAATTGTTTCATGTTTTCAAAATAAAAGCTCTAGCACAAATATAGCAATCGATGCTTTCCTCTTTGAAGGACCATTCTTTTACTTTTATGTTGAGTCAGTTCACCTATCTCTCTCCACCTCAAGAAGCAAACACTTGTGTGAACTGTGCATTGATTCCTACATACTTGCATATTGTACTTGTTATATTACTCTATGTTGACAATTATCCATGAGATATACATGTTACAAGTTGAAAGCAACCACTGAAACTTAATCTTCCTTTGTGTTGCTCCAATGCCTTTACTTTGATTTATTGCTTTATGAGTTAACTCTTATGCAAGACTTATTAATGCTTGTCTTGAAGTACTATTCATGAAAAGTCTTTGCTTTATGATTCACTTGTTTACTCATGTCATTACCATTGTTTTGATCGCTGCATTCACTACATATGTTTACAAATAGTATGATCAAGGTTATGATGGCATATCACTTCAGAAATTATCTTTGTTATCATTTTACTCGCTCGGGACGAGCAGAACTAAGCTTGGGGATGCTTGATACGTCTCCGGCGTATCGATAATTTCTTATGTTCTATGCCATATTATTGATGATACCTACATGTTTTATGCACACTTTATGTCATATTCGTGCATTTTCTGGAACTAACCTATTAACAAGATGCCGAAGTGCCAGTTCCTGTTTTCAGCTGTTTTTGGTTTCAGAAATCCTAGTAACAAAATATTCTCGGAATTGGACGAAACGAAGACCCAGGGGCCTATTTTGCCACGAACCTTCCGGAAGACCGAAGAGCATACGAAGTGGGGCCACGAGGTGGCGACACCACATGGCGGCGCGGCCAAGGGGGCCCGCGCCGCCCTGTGGTGTGGGCCCCTCGTTAGCCCCCGACTCGCCCTTCCGCCTACTTAAATCCTCCGTCGCGAAACCCCCGATGCGAAAAACCACGATACGGAAAACCCATCGAGACGCCGCCGCCGCCGATCCCATCTCGGGGGATCCCGGAGATCTCCTCCGGCACCCTCGCCGGAGAGGGATTCATCTCCGGGAGGACTCTACACCACCATGGTCGCCTCCGGAGTGATGAGTGAGTAGTTCACCCCTGGACTATGGGTCCATAGCGGTAGCTAGATGGTTGTCTTCTCCTCATTGTGCTTCATTGTTGGATCTTGTGAGCTGCCTAACATGATCAAGATCATCTATCCGTAATACTCTATGTTGTGTTTGTCGGGATCCGATGGATAGAGAATACCATGTTATGTTAATTATCAAGTTATTACATATGTGTTGTTTATGATCTTGCATGCTCTCCGTTATTAGTAGAGGCTCGGCCAAGTTTTTGCTCTTAACTCCAAGAGGGAGTATTTATGCTCGATAGTGGGTTCATGCCTCGCATTGACACCGGGACGATGTGATGAAAAGTTCTAAGGTTGTGTTGTGCTTGTTGCCACTAGGGATAAAACATTGGCGCTATGTCCAAGGATGTAGTTGTTGATTACATTACGCACCATACTTAATGCAATTGTCCGTAGCTTTGCAACTTAATATCGGAAGGGGTTCGGACGATAACCTCGAAGGTGGACTTTTAGGCATAGATGCAGTTGGATGGCGGTCTATGTACTTTGTCGTAATGCCCAATTAAATCTCACTATACTTATCATGTCATGTATGTGCATTGTTATGCCCTCTCTATTTGTCAATTGCCCGATCGTAATTTGTTCACCCCAGCATGCTTTTATCTTATGGGAGAGACACCTCTAGTGAACTGTGGACCCCGGTCCATTCTTTTAATACTGAAATACAAATCTGCTGCAATACTTGTTCTTTACTGTTTTCTTGCAAACAATCATCTTCCACACAATACGGTTAATCCTTTGTTACAGCAAGCCGGTGAGATTGACAACCTCGCTGTTTCGTTGGGGCAAAGTACTTTGGTTGTGTTGTGCAGGTTCCACGTTGGCGCCGGAATCTCTGGGTGTTGCGCCGCACTACATCCCGCCGCCATCAACCTTCAACGTGCTTCTTGACTCCTACTGGTTCGATTAAACCTTGGTTTCTTACTCAGGGAAACTTGCCGCTGTGCGCATCACACCTTCCTCTTGGGGTTCCCAACGGACGTGTCAACTACACGCATCACGCACCCTTTCCATGCTATGCCATGCTAACAACCACTTAACTTTGCCGGTAGAAAATGCAACTCCAATCTAATTTGCTTGCCCGGGGTTCCGACTCGGATTAATATGTATAAGTTGCACCGCCGCATCATGTTTGCCATGTCATGCATATCATCTTGATCATGCTGGATCTTCTTTAAACGTAGTAGTAAGATTTGCATCCATTGTGTGTTCCAGCATTTGCTTCTTCCCGGATAGGATCGCGAAGTGGTGATGTGAGATACGACGAGTTCTCCGACAAGTTCTTCTGCAGCTTTTCAAAGGCGAGCCCTCTCTCTTCACCTATTTTACTCTCTCTCTCTCGCACTGCTATCCTTATGTTGCGATTCTTTATCGAGTCACGTATCCTATTCCACTTGTTTACCATAATAATCCTATATGTATCATTCCTCACCCATAGCCATTGCTTGATGTTTGAGCCTTGCGAGTCGTAGGCGTGTTTAGGCTCTGTTGTTATCTCGATCTGATATCGGGATATGCTGGGTTGTTGGGAGGTTATCACATGCTATATCTGTTGTTGGAGATACACATGCTTTACTTAATTGTTAACAACTAAAATTGTAAGCAGAGGCATCTGTGAGCCCCTTTGCGAAAGCATCGGAACTTTGACTCGCTAATGTCCCCTAGGACCCGAGTTCTTGTTATCTGTTCCGAGATTGAGCGCTCTACCCATGCGTGGGGATTCGCTGGGACCCCCTCACCCATTACCTTTTCTCAAGTCGGTTGAAAAGGGGGCCACAACCTTGGTTTTATTTGGCGCATGCATGTTTATATACTTGTTGCCTTCGGGTGTTTACTTCCTGTTGCCTTCGGGTGGTTTATTTCTGTACTGCACTGCATAATTGCTAGACGACTTATCTAGTGCTTGGCCGTTAGTGCCCGCCTAGACGCCTACGCAACCTCTGGGTCCGCTTCGGAGTACGGCCGGACTTCGTTACGGGTAGCTTAGTTGGGTGGCCCCCCTAGACTTTCTTGTTGAACTGGGAACGGTCTTGTTGTGAGACATCGCCTGTAAGAAGCGGGTCGAGCATGCGTATGGTTACATTTGGGCAACCCCTGCAGGGTGTACATCTTATCGATAAGCCGTGTCCGCGGTTATGGACGACTTGGAATTGTATAGCTTGATCATAGAACAACTTACACCGTTATCTTGTTGCTAATAATCTGCTAATAACTTGCGTAGTAATATAGCATTACTACAACCGATACCTAATAAAACTTGTCCACCGTTGAGTGCCTTTTACATTGCCTCTTCGCAATTGTTGAAGGGGATATGTGTATTTGGCTCGAGTTATGTTTGTGTAGTATTTTATCTGTTACCTTACGCGCTCTCTTATCTTCTCTGAGTAGACGGATGTTGTAGCGTGTCTCTATTGGTTATAGTTTTGCTGCCGCTAAACCTACCATATAGCCCTGGGCGATATATATATATACTCGCCCGGCGAGCATAGCCATTTCTAGTCTCGCTAAGTACGTGCCGGAGTTCGTTCCTTGGTACTTACTCTCGCCTTTTCTCTTTCTCTTCTGTTTCCTCCCTTTTGTCGGCAACCGATGGCCCGACTTCGACAGGTACAAGATGACGACGTTAGCAAGGTTACCCTTCCGGCTTGGCCTGGGCAGGGTTATGGACGCCGCTGGTTATCTTCAGGACTCTTAGTCCAATTTGTATCTTGTCCGTACTCGGACGTATTCGATCTTCTGTATGATTTGGATCCTTGTACTGTGTATTTGTATCTTGACTCGTTGGAGTCGTTGTTGTAATATATGTATCTTGTGGGCTCTATTGTAATCCTGTTGTAATGTTACCGCTCGTGTTAATTCCTCTGGCATCACGTGTGTGATTCGTCGCGCACGTTGTGTCGGAGGGCGTCTCTGAATCGATATCGTGCGGATTTCGGCGGGTTCGCTGGGATCCTCATGGTACCGATTCCGGGGCGTCACAAGTTGGTATCAGAGCCTCAGGTTGCGGTACCCCATTAGTCCAGCCTGTAGGATAACCTTGCCAATGGTCGTTAAGTTTAGAGTGTCTAAACCTATTTTCTAAAATCCGTTGGATAGATCTGATTAGTTCTGATTTTTCTCCTTATCTCTAATCTTGCTCCTCTTATCTTTGCGATTTTTGAGTCTTCTCTCTTATCTGAGTTTCTCTGAGTCTTAGGTTCCGACGTGGGTTGGACGATCTCTGCCTTAACCTAATAGGACCGATCTTTGAAGACCTTCCGACCGAAGAACATTACCGGCGGCTACCTCTGTCTGCTCCGTTGATGTTACTTTTGGTTCTGCGATCCTTCTTCAACTCTTTGCGCCTTGGTTCCGTCGAATCTTCGTTGACAACGCTTATCAAGATCGCCAATCTGTATTCCTGGAGTTGGATGCACGATTCTCTTATTCATGTACAGAGTAATACTTTGAATGCGGGATGGAGTCGCGACCATAACGACTACTCTTATTATTCCCTCTTGTTACTTGAATGGGTGGATCAATGTGATTCTTACTCCTCCATCTTTGTGTACAGCGCCTGATCATCTGCGACCGAGGCTTCCGACAGAAGTGCATCATCGTCACCGGAACAACGACTTCTTGTTAGTGGTGTCGACCGATCAGCATGGAGCAACAATTCTTGTTAGTGGTGTCGAGGAGATCGACACGTCGCCTAAAGATCCGATAGTTCACCTCTCTCCCCCGTACCATGGCGTGGAACCTCGGGGCGAGGTTCCTTGTTAGTGGTGTCGATTGTAACGGCCCAGGGTAGCACCCCTATTAGATTAGTCTGTGGTTTTTCGTTTTATGCATCATCATGGCATCATGCATGCATCACATCCATGTTTTAACCAAATAAAATTATTTTATAAAACTCTAACTCCTTATTTTCCTCTCTCATATGGTTTTAATAAACCCTTATCTCTCCTTTCTATCTAATAAACCCTAACCCCCTCTCATATATACTATTTTATAAATAAGTTGCGCAACAATTAATTTGGGAATAAAATGTTGTTTTGTTTCAATTACAAATAAATTAGTATTTTGACAACTAATTTTCAAACCTCTTACCCTCACCTGTTCCAAAATTCAAAACAGAATTGTTTTTGATTCAATGCTTTAAATATAAAAATAAAACAGGAAAAATAAAACAAAACCCCTAACCCCTTCCTGAATCCCTCTCCTCTTTCCTGGCCCTTCTCTCCACCCCCGGTGGCCCAACCCACCTCTTCTCTCCCTCCTGGCCCGAGCAGCCTAGCAAGGCCCAGCCACTCCCTCTTGGCCCGTACCCCTTCGACCTCATCCTCTCCACGTCAATGTCGTCTTTCCCAGAGAGCACGCGAGGAGCGTGACTGCGTGGTCCTCCCTCACCTGCCCCCTCCCTCGCTTTATCTCCTCTGGACCACGGCATCTCTCCAACCACCCGCTCTCCTCTCTCACGTCTCCTTGCTTTCTTCTTCCTCTCCAAGGCAGAAACGGAGGAGGAAACCCCCCTCAGTACCTCCTCCTCCTCGCCGTCAATCCATTGATTCCGGGCGCCCCTCGCTACACCGACACCACCAGAACCTCCGCCTCGTCACCTTGAACCTCTACACGGAAGGAATTGATCCGGGAGCGCCTAAATCGACGCCGTATTCGTCGTTTCTTCTCCAGCACCGGCGGCAAAATCTGCCGAATTCAGCCATCTCAGCCTTCCTCCGGCGCCATCAGCACCTCATCGAGCCTCCTGGTACCCCGGCACACCTCCCAGACATCCTCCCCTTCTTCTTCGCTTCCTGGTTTGCTCTGTCGTTGTTGAGCCGACCGCATCCTCCGCAGATCCTCGCCGCCGGCGCCCCTCCGGTGGTCCCCAAGACGGCGCGCCGCCACCTTCAGGTTCACCTCGTCGAGACGCGTCCAACGCGCCCGGTTTCGCCTCCTGGGGCGCCCTGCAACGCTCGCACGCGCGACGCCCTGCGTGGTCACCGCCGCTCCCCGCGCCGCGAGCGGCATCGCACCGCGTCGAGCACCCTGCGTGCGCGCGTGGATGCTTTGCCACGCCAGCAGCCAGCGTGTCCGCGGGTCCCACCATCAGCATCACGGGCTAGCACCCGCTCCGGTGAGAAAACCCTGCAAGATCCAGATCCGTTTCGTTTTTTCATCTAGCCCCCTTGATGTTTCGTTCCCTCAACCCGGCGTCCTCAGTTCAACCCGGTTACACGATAACCCCCTGGAACTTTTGCAAACTAACCCGGGGTCCTTCCCCCTTTCTGTAATTTGTTTTCGGGTCCTTTCCCTAATAAAATAAATCATGTATTTTCTATTTCAACTATTAAAACCAATCTGTTAATAACTTTTAAATGGTAATTCGAAATGAAAAGTGTTATATATGAAAATTGATCAGAAAAATGAGAGGAACATGAATATGCTATCCATGCTTGCTGTTGCATAATGCATCATACAATCTTGTGATATTTTGCATTATCACCTAATATGGAACATATGGAATATGTGGGATATAACTATATGTTGTCCCGGTTCCATTTAACTTTGAAGTAGCGCACCCTTGCCATGCTATGCCATGCTAACAACCACTTAACTTTTCCGGTAGAAAATGCAACTCCAATCTAATTTGCTTGCCCGGGGTTCCGACTCGGATTAATATGTATAAGTTGCACCGCCGCATCATGTTTGCCATGTCATGCATATCATCTTGATCATGCTGGATCTTCTTTAAACGTAGTAGTAAGATTTGCATCCGTTGTGTGTTCCAGCATTTGCTTCTTCCCGGATAGGATCGCGAAGTGGTGATGTGAGATACGACGAGTTCTCCGACAAGTTCTTCTGCAGCTTTTCACAGGCGAGCCCTCTCTCTTCACCTATTTTACTCTCTCTCTCTCTCGCACTGCTATCCTTATGTTGCGATTATTTATCGAGTCACGTATCCTATTCCACTTGTTTACCATAATAATCCTATATGTATCATTCCTCACCCATAGCCGTTGCTTGATGTTTGAGCCTTGCGAGTCGTAGGCGTGTTTAGGCTCTGTTGTTATCTCGATCTGATATCGGGATATGCTGGGTTGTTGGGAGGTTATCACATGCTATATCTATTGTTGGAGATACACATGCTTTACTTAATTGTTAACAACTAAAATTGTAAGCAGAGGCATCTGTGAGCCCCTTTGCGAAAGCATCGGAACTTTGACTCGCTAATGTCCCCTAGGACCCGAGTTCTTGTTATCTGTTCCGAGATTGAGCGCTCTACCCATGCGTGGGGATTCATCGGGACCCCCTCACCCATTACCTTTTCTCAAGTCAGTTGAAAAGGGGGCCACAACCTTGGTTTTATTTGGCGCATGCATGTTTATATACTGTTGCCTTCGGGTGTTTACTTCCTGTTGCCTTCGGGTGGTTTATTTCTGTACTGCACTGCATAATTGCTAGATGACTTATCTAGTGCTTGGCCGTTAGTGCCCGCCTAGACGCCTACGCAACCTCTGGGTCCGCTTCGGAGTACGGCCGGACTTCGTTACGGGTAGCTTAGTTGGGTGGCCCCCCTAGACTTTCTTGTTGAACTGGGAACGGTCTTGTTGTGAGACATCGCCTGTAAGAAGCGGGTCGAGCATGCGTATGGTTACATTTGGGCAACCCCTGCAGGGTGTACATCTTATCGATAAGCCGTGTCCGTGGTTATGGACGACTTGGAATTGTATAGCTTGATCATAGATCAACTTACACCGTTATCTTGTTGCTAATAATCTGCTAATAACTTGCGTAGTAATATAGCATTACTACAACCGATACCTAATAAAACTTGTCCACCGTTGAGTGCCTTTTACATTGCCTCTTCGCAATTGTTGAAGGGGATATGTGTATTTGGCTGGGTTATGTTTGTGTAGTATTTTATCTGTTACCTTATGCGCTCTCTTATCTTCTCTGAGTAGACGGATGTTGTAGCGTGTCTCTATTGGTTATAGTTTTGCTGCCGCTAAACCTACCATATAGCCCCAGGAGATATATATATATACTCGCCCGGCGAGCATAGCCATTTCTAGTCTCGCTAAGTACGTGCCGGAGTTCGTTCCTTGGTACTTACTCTCGCCTTTTCTCTTTCTCTTCTGTTTCCTCCCTTTTGTCGGCAAGCGATGGCCCGACTTCGACAGGTACAAGATGACGATGTTAGCAAGGTTACCCTTCCGGCTTGGCCTGGGCAGGGTAATGGACGCCGCTGGTTATCTTCAGGACTCTTAGTCCAATTTGTATCTTGTCCGTACTCGGACGTATTCGATCTTCTGTATGATTTGGATCCTTGTACTGTGTATTTGTATCTTGACTCGTTGGAGTCGTTGTTGTAATATATGTATCTTGTGGGCTCTATTGTAATCCTGTTGTAATGTTACCGCTCGTGTTAATTCCTCTGGCATCACGTGTGTGATTCGTCGCGCACGTTGTGTCGGAGGGCGTCTCTGAATCGATATCGTGCGGATTTCGGCGGGTTCGCTGGGATCCTCATGGTACCGATTCCGGGGCGTCACATATGTCGAGCTTTTTCCAATGGTCCTAACAAGCGCTTCTTGATACCATTGCAGATGATACCATTGGCTTTCTCGACTTGGCCGTTGGTTTGCGGGTGCGCGACTGACGCAAAATGCAAGTTGATGCCTACCTCTGCACAGTATGCCTTGAATTCATTGGATGTAAAGTTACTGCCATTGTCCGTGACGATGTTGTGAGGTACTCCAAATCGAAAAACAATGCTTTTCACGAACTTTATTGCTGATGCTGCGTCTGGTGAATTTATCGGCTTTGCTTCTATCCACTTGGGGAATTTGTCGACAGCGACGAGCATGTACTCGTATCCTCCTGGCGAGGCTTTGTGCAACTTTCCCACCATATCGAGACCCCACTGGGCAAAGGGCCAAGATAAGGGTATTGGCATCAACTCCGCTGCCGGAGAGTGAGGTTTTCCGGCAAATCTCTGGCACGCGTCACAAGTTCGTACTATCTCCTTCGCGTCCTTAATTGCTGTCAACCAGTAAAATCCAGCTCGGAGAACCTTGGCTGCAATAGCTCGACTGCTCGCGTGATGACCACATATTCCTTCGTGCAAGTCCTTCAGGATTATCCTTCCTTCTTCGGGTGTAACGCACCTTTGTAACACGCCCGAAATACTTCGCTTGTACATCTCCCCTTTGACCACCGTGAAAGCTTTGGATCGTCTAATAACTCGCCTTGCTTCAACTGGGTCGTCGGGTATTGTTTTCCTTAGGATGTATGATATGTATGTCTGCATCCATGGGATTTGCACCATCAATACTAGATCCTGTTCCTCTTCTTCTTCTAGTGTTTCTTTCGCAGCCCCCGAGGATTTCTCCTCTTTCTCCTTCTTCTTTGATTTCTCCAGCTTTGTAGATCTCTCTGTTATTTCCTCCCAGAACACACCTGGTGGAATTGCGAGGCACTGCGACCCGATGTTTGCAAAAACATCGGCTTCATCATTGCTCAGTCTGCTGATCTGATTTACCTCGCATCCATCAAATAGTTTCTCTAGCTCATTGTACACTTCTTTGTATGCCACCATGCTATCATTGACTGCATCACATTGGTTCATGACTTGCTGAGCCACCAATTGTGAGTCGCCAAAGATTTTTAGTCGAGTTGCGCCACAAGCTTTCGCCATCTTCATCCCGTGTATAAGAGCTTCGTATTCTGCCTCATTGTTAGATGCGTTTGAGAACGTCATCCGTAAGACATACTTTAATTTGTCGCCTTCAGGTGATATGAGTATCACGCCTGCTCCAGCTCCCTCTAACCTCTTGGACCCGTCAAAGTTCATAGTCCAGGTTCTCGATAAATCTGGGGGTCCTGTATTTTGCAACTCCATCCACTCTGCGATGAAATCTGGCAGAATTTGCGACTTTATTGCTTTTCTTTTTTCATACGTGATGTCCCGAGGAGAAAGTTCTATTCCCCAAAGGGAGACACGGCCTGTAGCTTCTGGATTGTTTAGTATATTGGATAAAGGCGCCTCATTGACCACTATTATCGGATGCGCCGAAAAATAGTGCCGCAATTTTCTTGCGGTTGTAAACACTCCGTATGCTAGTTTACGTACTGCGGGTACCGCTGTTTTGAAGGCGATAAGACTTCACTGATGAAGTATACCGGTCTCTGCACTCCATGGAGTTTTCCTTCTTCTTCTCTTTCGACAACTAGTGCCGTGCTGACCACCTGGGGTGTAGCCGCAATGTACAGCAGGAGGGGTTCCTTCTCTTTTGGTGCCACCAAGATTGGTTGTGTCGAGATTGTGCGTTTAAGATCCTCGAAGGCTCTATCTGTCTCTTCATTCCATTGGAACTTCTCTCCTTGCTTGATTAAGGCGTAAAACGGTAACGCCTTTTCTCCCAACCTGGCGACGAATCTGCTTAGAGTTGCGACTCGCCCAGTTAACTGTTGTATTTCTTTCAACTTTGTTGGCTTCCTCATTGTTACGATAGCTTGGATTTTTTCGGGATTAGCTTCAATCCCTCTTGCTGAGACTAGGAACCCGAGAAGTTCTCCTGCAGGGACGCCGAACGAACACTTCGTCGGATTCAGCTTGAGACAAAACTTGTCGAGATTGTCAAAAGTTTCCTTCAAGTCGTCGATTAATGTGTCCCCCTTTTTTGATGTTATGACGACGTCGTCAATGTACACTTGTACGTTTTTCCCGATCTTAGTTGCTAAGCTCTTCTACATCATCCGCTGATATGTTGCTCCCGCGTTTTTCAAACCAAAGGGCATTGTTCTATAACAAAACACGCCGTAAGGTGTAATGAACGCTGTTTTGACCTCGTCCTCTTCTTTCAATCTGATCTGATTATAACCAGAGTATGCATCCGAGGAAGGAAAGACGCTCACATCCTGCCGTGGAGTCGATAATTTGATTGATCCTTGGGAGGGGAAAGTGATCCTTTGGACAGTGTTTGTTGAGACACGTAAAGTCGACACACATGCGAAGGACCTTAGTGTTTTTCTTCGGAACCAACACTGGGTTTGCTACCCACGTGGCCTCTGTATGCAACTCTTTAATGAAACCAGCTTCTCTTAGTCGATCAATCTCTGATAGCATAGCTTTGCGGTTTGGCTCCGAAAAACGCCGCAAAGGTTGTTTGATTGGTCTCGCGATTGGATCCAAATTTAGGTGGTGCTCGGCAAGTTCCCTGTGTACTCCTGGCATGTCAGCTGGACACCATGCGAAGATTTTCCAGTGCTCATGGAGGAACTCGACGAGCGTGCTTTCCTATGCGAGGTCCATATCTGTCGCGATAGACGTCGTCTTCTTCGGATCTGTCGGGTGAATCTGCACCTCCTTGGAATCCTTTGCAGTGTTAAAGGTTGGTTCCTTGTTAGGCCTCCCTACATCCGGCAGCACATCATAATCGGTCGTAAGCCTTGACTCCATGTATTACGCTTGCATCCCGAAAGTTTCGACAGATCGATGAAAATCCTTGTCACATTTATCGGCTAGCGCAAAGCTTCATTTGATCGTAATTGGTCCCTTAGGTCCAGGTAACCTCCACAACAAGTATGTATAATGTGGTACCGCCATAAACCTGGCATATGCTGGCCGTCCCAACAAGGCGTGATATTGTGACGGGAAATCCACAACTTCAAACTCCAGCCTCTCTATTCTGTAATTTTCTCGGGTCCCAAACTGAACATCGAGATTGATCTTCCCCAACGGATAACTTGCCTTTTCTGGCGTAATACCATGGAAACGTGTGTCGGTTGGTTTCAGATTTGCTAGAGATACGTTCATCTTCCTCATTGTATCTGCGTACATAAGGTTTAGACTACTGCCTCCATCTATGAATACTCGGGACACGTCGAATCCTGCGATTACTGCTGGTAAGATAAGTGCTGACTGCCCTGGTCGAGGAACTTGCTGCGGATGATCTGCTATTGTGAAGCCAATATCTTGCCCTGACCAATTTAATTACTCGATCGTTGGTGGAGGCATCTTCTCTGCCATGAACACCTGTCGCGAGATCACTTTCTGAGCTCTATTGGATGGCCTACCCTTCTGAATCATCGAGACCGCTCCGTTGGAGTTGGGATCAACGTACGGAGATGGTTGTGGTGCTGCCGCTATTCTGAGCTGGTGTCGATTTTCGTCCGTGATTGCGGGAGGAGGTGGTAAGTGAATCTCACTCCTGGGCCCTTGAGGATTTCTATTTATCACTTGAGCATTGGCTTGCCCTGCAAACCTTAGCATTGCTTGAAAGTTTCGACAGTCTTTCTGTAGGTGTCCCGACTGTCTCTTCCCATTCTTTGTCGAGATAAAAGTGCATCTGACATGGCCCATTCATCATATCCTAGGGGGACACAAAAGGCCTCTGGAACCTTGGCCCATTATTTGGCCTATTATTTCGAGAATCATCTCTATTGTCGCCTCGCTGCTCGTTACTCCTTTGATAGTCATCTCTATTGCTTCCTCTAGCGCTTGCTCGAAAACCAGCTGAGATTTGGCCAGGAGCATCGTAATTCGAGTACTGCCGAGAAATTCGTCGCCTATTTTGGAAATTTCGGTTGCGGTCCTCTTCAGGCGACCTGTGCCGTTTATTGTGAACAGCATCCTCTGCATCTGCCCACCTGTTCGCTATCTCCATCAATGCTGATACTATTTTTGGGTTAGTTCTCCCCAAATCCTCGACAAAGTCTCCTCGTCGAATTCCTGCTACAAACGCATCTATCGCTCTCTCGTCAGATATGTTCTCTGCCGAGTTTTTAATGATGTTCCATCTTTGGATATACTTTCTCATTGACTCGTCGTGCTTTTGTCGACACGATCTCAACTCTTCTAACGACGCGGGTTTCTTGCAGGTAGATCGGAAGTTCTTGACGAACACATCCTCGAAACTATCCCAGCTGTCGATGGATCCTGGGGGAAGCTTCTTTATCCACGATCTTGCGGCTCCACTCAGATGTACTTGGATGCTTTGCATGGCTGTTGCTCTGGTTCCTCCTATCAGCTTCACCGTCTCAAGATAATCGACTAGCCAGTCCTCTGGATCCTGCAGGCCATCGAATTTTTTGAAGTTATCGGGTAATTTAAACCCCGGAGGAACTCGAGTTTTTCGGACCCTCCTTGTAAAGCATGGCAACCCACACATGTCCTCGTCATCTAATTCTGTGGAGTGTCGATGTTCCCTTCTATTTTTTCGTGCTCTGTCCACTCGTGCTTGCGCTGCTGTGTCTCGTGCTCCACTTGTTCTCTCGGGACCTGGCACTGCTGTAGTGGGTCGTGGACTATTTTGTCTTGCTAAACCTTCAGGAGGCGTTGTTACAAACGCCGTTCCCATGGCCCCAACTCCTGCCATAGCCATATTGTACAATGCTTCTCGTGGATCTCCGGGAGGTGGTTTGGATGCAAGGATGAATGCTTGCGTCGCCATGTACCCAACTTCAGGTGTCTTAGGAATAATGTTCCCCCTCGTGTCGATTGACATAAAAGACATGTCGAGGTTTTGAACTAGGTTTTCTCTCTCTGCTTCAGGTATATTTTGCAGGCGAGATCTTGCTCTCCTTCGAGCTTCCCTGTGACTATCTCCCACTACTAGGAAAAGGCCTAGCCGTAAGGTTGACTTCAGTGGCGCACCATGATGGCCGTGCGCCACTACTACCTAGCAGTGGCGCACCACAAAATGGTGGGCCACTGTTACAAATGTAGTAGTGGCGCACCTTGTTTGTGGTGCGCCATTACTAATTCCCTGGCAGGAGGCCGGCTCCCACCCAAAACTAATAGTGGCGCACGTCTCCATGGTGCGCCACTCGCTACATGGCTTACTTATAGCGCATGTCTTTGTGGTGCGCCACTGCTAGGAGGTGGCCGGGGCCCTTTAGAGATGAGGGCTTTAGCAATGGCGCATCGCTTGGTGCGCCACTACTAGGTATGGCGCACCGCCGACATGGTGCGCCACTCGCTAAGTTGGGCAGAGTCGTGGGTTTACGAGTAACGGGTGAGCAGTGGGCGCACCACTTAGCAGTGCGCCATTGCTATGTCACCCTAGCGAGTGGCGCACGGCTAGGTGGTGCGCCACTCGCTAACTCCGGGACCATTTC
>NC_061514.1:22949752-22964873 GCF_022539505.1 Lolium rigidum | reverse complement strand
ATCTTGAATGGGCCGAAGAACTTGAAGGCGAGCTTCACGCATGGACGGTTGACGAGGGAGGCCTGGGCATAGGGTTGCAGCTTGAGGAGGGCGTCGTCGCCGACCTGGAACTCCCGCTCCGTGCGATGCTTGTCAGCGTACACCTTGATTCGCGCCTGAGCTCGCAGGAGATGGTCCTTGAGCAGTTGCAGTACACCTTTCCGTTCCTCCGCCATCTCCTTGATGGTAGGTGTCGCCTTGACGCTCAGATTGGGCAACGCGCCGAAGTTAGGCTCCATGCCATATAGTGTCTGGAAGGGAGAGCAACCAAGTGATGTATGATAAGATGAGTTATACCAAAATTCCGACATGGCTAGCCAACGCTTCCACTTGGCGGGGCAGTCATGCACCGCACAACGCAGGTAGTGTTCCAGGCACTGATTCACGCGCTCGGACTGACCATCCATTTGAGGATGGTACACCATGGAGTAACTCAACTTAGTGCCCACCGCTTCAAACAGCTCCTTCAAGAAGTGGCTCGTGAAAATTTTATCTCGATCGGACACGATCGAGAGTGGCACACCATGTAGTTTGATGATCGAGTCAAGGAAAAGATTAGCCACTATGTGCGCCGTGAATGGGTGACGAAGAGGCAGGAAATGCGCATATTTTGTCAAGCGATCGACCACCACCAAAATCACTTCACAGCCATCAGATTTTGGAAGACCTTCGATAAAGTCCATGGTGACTGCTGCCCACGGACGATCTGGTACATGCAATGGTTGCAAGAGGCCAGCAGGTGCATTGTGCTCATGTTTTGCTTGTTGGCAAACCTGACATTGCTGAATCCAGTCCTCTATATGACGTTTCATCCCATGCCAGTAATAAAGACCTTTGACTCGTTGATATGTGGCCCTGCCTCCCGAATGACCACCAATTGCTCAATCATGTGGGGCACTAATTAGTTTGGACTGAAGAGATGTATTTTCTGCTATCCAGAGCCTTCCTTTGTAGCGAATCAAACCTTTGTCTAAGGAGTAGACCTGCTCATCTGGGCTCTGTAAAGCTAATCTGGATAACAACTCCTGAGCGCGGGTGTCAGTTGCATAAGAATTAAGCAACTCCTGAATCCACAAAGGCTGACATGACACCATATGCATTTGATGCCCTATCCTTGACAACGAGTCAGCAACGGCATTATCCACCCCTCTTTTGTATTTGAAGGTAAACTGTAGTCCCAACAATTTGGACATGGCCTTATTTTGCAGTTATGTGGACAGCTGTTGATCACCCAATGCACAAAGACTCTTTTGGTCTGTTAGAATGGTGAAAGGTCTGCGCTGCAGGTAAGAACACCAACGATTAATTGCCATCATCACGGCTAGGAACTCCTTTTCATATACAGATATCTTGCAGTTGTTGACTCCTAGTGCTTTACTCAAATAGGCAACTGGATGCTTGTCTTGCATTAGAATTGCCGCTATGCATGTGTCGCAGGCATCTGTTTCGACAATAAACGGTTTGTTAAAGTCTGGAAGGACTAGGATAGGGGTACTGATAATTGCTGATTTGAGACTACTGAAAGCTTGAGTGGTCTGAGATGTCCATAAGAAACCCTTCTTGGTAAGCAGAGCTGTCAAGGGCTTGGCAATTACTGCATAATTTTGTACAAATTTTCTATAGTAGCCGGTGAGGCCTAAAAAGCCCCTCAATTCAGTTGCATCTGATGGCTGTGGCCAATTTTCCATCGCACTAGTCTTTCTCTGGATCTGTGGCTACACCCTGCTGGGAAATGATGTGACCCAAGTAATTGAAGCTCGTCTGTGCGAATGCACACTTAGAAATTTTTGCATACAGCTCATTCTGGCGCAAAGTAAGCAACACTTGGTGAAGATGCTCCAGATGAGCCGACCAGTCAACGCTGTATACCAGAATATCGTCGAGGAAAACGATTACTGACTTGCGAATGAAAGGCTCAAATACTGTGTTCATCAGGCACTGAAAAGTTACCGGCGCATTAGTTAAGCCAAACGACATGACACGAAACTGGAAATGTCCAGAGTGAGTCTTGAACGCCGTCTTCTCTTCGTCTGACTCGCGCATCCTGATCTGGTGATAACCTGCGCGGAGGTCGAGCTTTGAAAAGAACTAGGGGCATGCTAACTCGTCGAGGAGCCCATCGACAATAGGCAGTGGGAACTTGTTTTTGATAATGATCGCGTTAAGCCGTCGATAATCAACACAGAAACGCCACTGTCCATCTTTTTTCTTGACAAGGAGAACTGGGGAGGCATAGGGACTCATGCTTGGCACCACCACACCTGCTTTGATCATTTCAGTGATCTGTCGCTCAATCTCGTCCTTTTGCAAGGGTGAGTAGTGATAAGGGCGAGAATTGACTGGCAGAGCGGAAGGATCCAGTGCAATGGCATGGTCATACTGACGGTGAGGTGGTAGTGACTTGGGATCCTGGAACACATCTGAGAATTCATCCAGAAGATGTTGTAAATCTGGTGGAATTTTAGTTGTATCAGGTGACGAACTGTCAACATGTTCTGCAGCTTCGTTGTCAGTAAAGTCGACGAATACCATAACCCATAAATCATTCCCTTTGAACGCCTTCTGCACATCTTCAATAGAGATCAGTGACATTTGTTCCTGCTCTTTGGGTAATTCGCCTTGTAATCGGACCATCTGGCCATTTGATGGCACCTCCATGAATTTCAAAACCCAGTCCACTGTCATGGGATTGTGGCTTTCCAACCAATCCATACCTAGCACTGCATCATAAGCACCAACTGCTAGGACTCTCATATCGGTATAAAAAGTATGCCCCTGCATCCACCATGGAAGTTGCTTCACCTGAGTATTCGATTACATTATCTCACCATTTGCTACCTTAACTGACACCGGCGGCACTGGAACTGCCGGTAACCCAGCTCGAGCCACAAAACTGGAGTTAACAAAGCTTGTCGAGCTGCCAGAATCAACCAAAATTAGATACACCTTGCTGCCTACCAATGTCCTGAACTTCATTGTTCCTGAACCCTCTGATCCTGCTTCAGCATGCTGAGAGAGCATCAAATGGCATTCATTTTGGACTTCTTGTTGTTGTTGCACCGCTGGTTCATCCAAGAGTTCCAGAGCTTGAACTGTGTCATCACTGAAAATCTCCCCATATTCCCCAACTTGGATGGTTAGCAACTGCAGAGGTTGTTTGCACTTGTGCTCGCGGCTAAATGGTTCACCGCAGCAAAAACACAAGTGATTGGCACGCCGATATTCACGAAGTTGACGCTCTCTGTTGTATTCATCATTGCCAGCACGTTTTGGCCCTTCCTGACGCTGCGGTCCTTATTGAAGAGGTAAAGCCGCTGGTGCTTGATGTTGCACCCTATGAGCAACCACTGGACGAGCACGCGGCCTATGAGCCTCCATTTCTTCTTCTTGGATGCGAGCTAGAGCCACGGCTCGAGTGACACTGGTTGGAGCTTGTAGATATGCCGCAGTACACAGTTCATCCTTGAGACCGAGCACAAACTGAGCCACGAAAAACTTGTTGTTCAGGGTCTCATCCAGGGAGAGTAAATGATACATACAAGCTTCAAATGTCATTATGTATTCCATCACAGTGCCGGTTTGCCGCAGTTGCAACAACTTGGCCATCTGCGTATCAAACTCCTCTGTGCCGAATTCCACCGTCACAGCCGTTGTAAAAGCTCCCCAATCTATGGTGGCGCACCGGCGCTTGAATGCTTGCCACCAAAGTGCAGCGTGACCCTCCAGGTACAGTACTGTTGTGCAAACCCACTGATGTTGACGCACTTGATACATCTGGAAGTATGTGTCGCAGAGATCTAACCACAGCCGAGGATTAGTGCCCCCAAACTTTGGGAAATCATGCTTCGGCATCTTCACATGGTGTTCCTGATGCTGGTTTTGAGATGGAGAATTTGGTGCGGTGAAAAAATTCTGAGAGGCTCCCAGCGCTCCCGTTGGAGGGTGGGCGAGAATCGGCTGCCCGTTGTTTGTGAGAGGCGACATACCTAGGTACTGCGCCGCGGTTGATGTGCCTGGATCCCGTGGTCCGCCCGCGCCAGTCACCGCCGGTGTGACCTCCGCCTGCTTCTTCCGGACCTCATCCACACTCTCCTGCGTGATCTCCAACTGCTTCCCCAAATCGCCCATCCGTGTGCTCATGGCGTCGATTCGTGCTATCAGATCACTCATCGCCTTTTGCATCTGCTCCATGTTCTCACCCATGGCGTCCAGGATAAGGCGCGTCTGCGCAGAGGGCTTCGATGGCGCCGTCGCACTCGCTCTGACCACTCCCAAACCCGCTAAGGATTTTGGGCCGATCAACCGAGGTCAATCAGCACCTTTCGCGGTGGAATTTACGGGTTTGGCAAGAGAATTTGAGCACAACGGCGGGATCGATGGCTCTAGATACCAATTGTAAGGCCCCGCATGGATCTTACGAGAATTTAGGTGAGAATTAGACAGAGATTTGGGTGAGATGTAGACGAACAGGAGTTTTTTTTTTGAGGTATAGACGAACAGGAGTTGGAGGTGAGAGGAGCAGTTGAGATGCGATTCAGAAATCAGTTCATACACGATACCCCTGCTCGCTCACGAGCTCCTCGCTTTATCAGAGCGGTCTTAGACTGACAACGGGTCCCTCTCGGTGCATACACCAGGGCCACACACTCCTCTCACGTTACCTAGCCAGCTTTGCTCATTTGTGTCTGCCACCAGGTTCATGTCCGGCTTAGCCACAGGCCTAAGGCGAATGCTAGCTATTGGAACGGGGAGGGGGTGTGACTGTGTGAGGTTCCGGTCTGAGACACTCCATTGCTTGTCATTGGTGGTAGCTAGCGTAAAATACACGAGTCATACATTGATGCACAATCATGAACGCCGTTGTTCCATCTATGCTCACACTCAAGGAGGCAAGTATACAGGAACCATCGCCTAGTAGGATTTTAGCAGGGGCATGCATGACGGAAGTATATAATGTCGCCGGTGAAGGGGTGAAGGAACAAGATCATGGAGGTGTCAGCTAAGAGCGGGAGTCAGGCAGGACCCAAGAATCCGGTGGAAAGGTTGAAGAAGCATTTTTTGCAATCTCCAGGATGGACGCCGGGCAATCTCCAGCATTATCCTGGTGTCGCGCAGCAATTTTGCGTGGCAAAATATACCAACGCTCTCAAGTAGTGTCCTACCATCAGGGATACAGAAGTGAACGTGCAAACAATTTGTTAACAAGTACAGGAAAAACTCATATTGAAACTTTCTGTTAGATATGATTTGAGTATCAATTCCGAATCATAAAGCATCACTTATTCATAAATAGTAACCCAACAAAGTCGGTATATCCAAATCATGAGTACACATTGTTGTCCAATTATGTGTCACAGTGTCTCAAACTCGTTCGCACTTGCTATTAATACAAGATTCCATGACACAACCACTGGGACTCTACTGCCTTAAGCTTTGCAAAATATATTGCCCATACAGGTCCCTGTCATAACCCAAAATAACTGAAGTGTCAATGCAAATCAAATGATAACTTGACCATCACTTTTGTAACAAACAAAAACAAAAAATCATCATAGGGATCAGCGCAAAATTGAACTTACATGGAATACTGAATGGCCTCGATAGCAGTGGTCGCAGGTAAGAATGCGTCAACAGCAACTTCCTTGTTCTCGTTTTTCTTGTCTAAAAGTTGGCACTAAGGATGCGAACAAATGGCACTAAGGATACTCTACTATAGCATGTAAAAAGGAAACAATAAATTGAATTATGCAGGATACAGTCCTCAAAGAAGCGTTTGATCTCCTGGAGGCGGTGAGGAGACAGCTCACTGATGTCATTGTAGTGACGGTATTCAGGATCATCAGCACAAACTGCTATAATCTTGTCATCCTTTTCACCCTAATCACAGCCAAATGTTACCCTCAGATAAAGAAGTAACGTTCATTTCCCTAAACCATAACACGACTGAACAAGGAATACCTGGTCAATCATGGGCATAAGGCCAATTGCTCTAGCTCGGAGGAAGGAACCAGGAACAACAGGTTCCTGTGGGAGATAAAATTATGTAATTATCATCACAGAACAACATGATTCCATAATATTCAATACTGCAACCTCAAATAACTTGTGCTCGTGACAAAATGAAAAATACAAGGGTACCAGTCCAAGAGTGCAAGTTCGTCATTCTTAGACACCATGTTAATTATGCCCATAGTTATCAACAACATCAACATCAAAGCCTTTTTCCCAAGAAATATTAATTATGCCCCATAGTTATCCAGTTAAACAATAAGACATTTACCGTTCCACAGCATGACTTAACAATGTATAAGTGCGTACCCCACACATCAACAAAGAAGGGGTAAAGTAAGATTTACCTGCATCAAGACCAAAACATCCAGTGGGTCATTGTCTTCACACAGAGTCCTTGGAACGAAACCATAGTTATGTGGATATACGACTGATGAGTATAGGATTCGATCAACCTGGAAAGGTATGCAACACATTACACTTTTAGACAGAGGAAAAAAAAGTCCAACTAAAAGTGCAGGTGTAGTATGCAGGTCAATGTTATATAGCACATAGTAGGAGATGTACATTATGCTGATCATTGCTTTTCATTCCTTACAGAAATAGATTAAAATTGAAAATATCATGTTGATCTTGAAAAATAAAGCGATAGTCAACTAGCAAGCGATCTTACGAACAGAACATATACCTTAATCAGCCCAGTTTTCTTGTCAAGCTCATATTTTACTTTGCTTCCCTTTGTGATCTCAACAACCTGCCATGTTACGTACAGAGAAACTTTATTTAAACATAATTTGCATGGATTGTCCGGGACCAAGTATCGATAAAGCTTTTAGGTTCGACCACCCAAACTACTTTTTTATTGCTGACAATCAACCTTTTGCCAACAGAGTGACATATCCAGATGTTGCAGAATAATGGCAATCATGCATAAAATTGTTTCTATAGAAAAATGAATGAATAGACTAAAATCACTTCTCTTTTGATTTGAAGGATATGAATTCCCAAGGCAACCATTGGTCTACTTTACAGGGGAATTGTTTTATCAGGATTAGAATACTAGCTTGAATTTGTCCAGCAGAAATTCAAGAGTTCCAGAAGAATCAACTTTAGAAGAGGCATGCTGAAGCTAGTGATACCATGGTATTAACAGATAGTGCACACTCGACGACAGAGTATCTAGTGCTACAGCCTATTTGGCTGCTACCAGTTTCCAGGAGCAACAGGGCCGTTCGATTAAATTGGATGGACATGATTGAATCTCGTTCAAGGCTTTTTGCATCTGGACCCCCAAATATTTGCTTTTTCCTGCAGTAACAGCATAATTTCGTTCAAGGCTTGGTCCTCATGACAATAAAAGTGTAGGAGCCAGACGTAGATCTTCACCGAAGATTAGCAAAATCTTCTCATAGAAGTCAGTTCTTTCTTCACCATGCTTACACGAAATCTCCAAAGCAACCAGCAGATCCATAACTCAATTGTTGGTACGGAAGTAAAGGGGTGTTTGGGAGGCCATGGCAGCAGATTCACAAGCTACATGTGCCAGCGGCTGCTACAGAACCAATGGAAGACTCAAATCGAGCCGGAAGAGGAGAGAATTGCGGTGCTGTGGTGAGCTGCAGCCGAATCACGACGCCACGCTAACCCATAGATGAAGATTTGGGGAGAATTTGTGCCCTCACGAGCATAAAGGATTTGGGGAGAGCATGAGAGTTGAACCCAACAACTCAGTCCCGCTCTACTCTGCAAGAGAAAATTCAACTCGGGTGTAGAATGCAAATGTTACAGACAGAGAGTCATAGAGCAACCTGCTAAGATCCTATCCATCCAATTGAATTGAACGGCTCATGTCCCTGGAAACTGGTAGCAGCCAAATAGGCTGTAGCACTAGATACTCTCTCCACACTCGACACCAGGATCTCAAGCCTAAAAAATTATGATAAACCAAGGCCAGTAAAAAAAACTGAGAACCGTTCACGTACTTAAAATTAGAAGTGATGTTCCCAAATAGGCTAAATATCAATTGACATCTATTTTGCCAACCACTGAAGGTTACAGGTATGGGAAGCATCAATGATGACTGTGTTGGGCGATGTTACGATTCAGTTACCTCGTTACCAAACATGATACTGATTACTCCATGAGTTAGAGCTAAATATATCTACCATGCTATTTGTATTGCGGATATAATATGTCTATCATGACACTGATTACTTTCTTGTAGGATGTGAAGAACCATTCGAATGAAACGAACCAGTATATCATTTAAAGGCTGTAGCAGGTTCCTATAATAGTAACATTAGAAGTTCAACTACTTGTCTTGCTTTAATCTACTAAATACAGTTCATAAATGGCATAGCTGTGTGGAACCTTGTACTAGGTAAAATAAAACTGGCCATCATGTGTTTCACAAGTACACAAGTAAACTGCAAAATCCAAACTAAACTACACCTTACTGAGACCTTACACAAAGACGGCAGCAACAGCATCAAGTAATGCGTAAGCACTAAAAAGTAAACAGAGCTAGAGCTATATGACAAGATAAATTATCATTTCCCAATTCCCGTTGCCCCATTCGAACCCAAAGCTCCAGACTAATAATTTGATTAGCCACAACATCAGAATCTCTTAAAATCTCACAAAGATGTTTGATGGACAAGGCAAAGATGGCACTTACAACATTGAACACAGTGGGAGCCTCAGGGCCTGCATGCAGAACCAAACTCAATCAGCATGCTTATCTGTACAAGGTATTTGGTAAAGCTAGAACAGGAAATGAGGAAAGTCTTCTTCCTCACCAATCTCCAGATCATGCCATGGATGCGCGGCTACGGATCTCCTCGACAGAGATGACAGGATCCTCTCATTGAGCTTCGGGGTGGGGCGCCTCCCCTGCTCAGCGGCGCTCGGTGAATCCTCTTCACTCATCCTCCTACCAAAAGGAACCACAAATCAAAAAATTCCACATGACAAACCGAACCCAACATGTTCTGTTTTGATTAATTCTCAAACCATCCAGTGAAATCCATATTAAATAGATATTTTTGTCTACTCAAAGTGAACAACACCAAGTGGAGTGACACACCCTTGCCCTTGTGACAAGCAGCTAACAGGAAAGGAACATGCAGTAGTATTTTTTTTTCATTTATTCTTGTGAGGAAATGAACAGGCAGTCCCTGATCCAACCGATCCTAGGTTCATAACTAACTACGGTTGGGTCGATTCTCCGCGTCACCTTAATGGTCCATAAGAACACGGACAGAACGAAATCAGGACAAATCAAATTAGAGCTTTCCATCGATCGACGAGAAAGGAAGCTAAGATTTGGATCAAAAGAACTCAGGTCCGGAGAAGGGATCACCTGCGCAGGGTTGGAGACGGCCGGGCGGACGGCGGCGGAAGGAGGAGGAAGGAAGAGACCGAATCAAGCCGATTGATTGCTTGACTCCTCTGGTTGGCAGGTTCACTCTGGAGCAGGCGCTTAAAAGGGAAATGAGTGAATGGTGATTATTTTGTTTTTCAGTTAGCACCCTGCTTTAATTATTTCAATAACAGATCAGCCCCTGGGTATCTCATGTAGTCCTTCCGTCTTAGTATCAAAGTTATCTTAGATTTGCTAAAAAATAAATGTATATCTAAACACTATCTAGTACGTAGATATATTTAAAATTTAAATAAACTTAAAACAAGTTTCATACGACAGAGGAAGTACTACTTTATAGGCCGTCCATATTAATATGTATAGTAGGTGGGGATAATATTAAAGTGCCACTCTTATGTTTTGTATTTGAAAAATAAGGGAGTGATGTTTTGGCACATGGAAGCGTATGCTCCCTTTATTTTGAAACGCATGTTAGACATATTTTGAAATGTCAAAAAAATTGAAACAAAATTTTCGCACGTACATCTTCATGTGCTACGCACTCACAAAGTCGTTTCATGAAAAATCGACTTGCCGTGTGGCATGTGTAAAAAAGATAAAATTCGGTGCTAAAACAAAGACTTGTCACAAGATAAATTTTATCTTTTTCACGTAGACTACAAAAAATATTATTTTTTCGTGAAATTTAATGAACACACATATATTATGGAGATGTACATGTCAAATTTTTTTAACACTTGGAAATATGTTTTTATTGTAGAGGGATCATACGCACCCGGGAGCCGAATTAAGTTTCTCAAAAATAAGAGCAAAAAGTTTGGCAAAGTAAAGGAGAGCCAAGAGGGTGAGAAATGATCATTTCCATCTCAATGAACAAAACACACACATTATTTTGTCAATCTAAGCTGCCACTTGCAATTCAATAATGAGCATCCTGCAATTTGCAACTCCTATGGCTCTGTATTAAAGAAGAATGACAAAGTTCTATAAATCGAAAGAGCCCAAACCGGGTAAAAGATGTACTCCCTCCGTTTAAAAAAATTTGCCTAATTTTTTTAGATATAGATGTATCTATAACTAAAAAATACACATATATATAAACCTTCACATTTAGATAAAATCGAGTAGCTTTTATAAAAATGGAGGATATACAACACGGTGCTTAATGAGTATTCCAAACCTTGCTCCTTAGTTAGAGGATGGCAAGGGGGAGGAACAGGCAAACCATCATGCAAGTACTTATGTACATAGTATGTACGCAGAGATCAATTAATTCACTTGTAATCAACATTTTGTACTACTAATGAAGCGTCGGAGGATGCAGGAGCAATATATAGTACTACCTCTACCTATAAAATAATACTGCAAGTTTATTTAATTTTAGTTTTATCTATTTTTTTAAAATATAGATACATCTAAATTTTAATTGAATTTTTAAAATTCTTTTATAGACATAAGAAATAGTAGGTAGATTTATGAAAAGGGGAGGAAAAGACAAAGGAGCGTGTCTCACGCATCGGTACAGGGCTTAGAGCATCTCCAACAGGTGCTCTAAATTTTGGCGCTGTAAAATCACTTTACAGCGCGCTTCATCCATGTTTTGCGCGTGAGGGCATATTCAACTCCAACAGAAGCTCTAAATCTTGAAGCTGTAAAAATCCGTAGCTGTTTCTACGCATGACTTATACAACACGCTCTTTTCGACGCGGTAGATATAGTGCACGACATAGCGTTTTTGCCTCAAGTTGTATTTTACAGCTCTGGTTACAGCACCTGTTGGAGCATCACTTTGCGCCCACACGCTAAACCAGTCACTTTTTAGATACAGCGCAGGATAGAGCACCTGTTGGCGATGCTCTTACAGCACTGCCATTTCGTGTCTCCTCTGTTCACTCTTTTGGCTGTTTTCATCTTCTTTACAAGTAAAACGAAATGGCTAATTAGTTTACTGTTCTTTCAACTCAGTCCAGTTGTCGAAGAAGTTATGTTTTGCGCTTCCTTTCGTTTCATTATTTTTGTTGCCGATTTTAATGTATCTAGATATGTTGGAAATGTAAATATGTTCTCCCGTCCATATGCTCCACTAGTAGAAAAGAGGGCTTTGGTTTTTTGATGCAAAGAGCATTAGCACCGGATTTGGTACGAACCGGTGCTAAAGGGATCATTAGCACCGGTTCGTGCAGTTTGGACGTCTAGGGGACCAGTCGCGGCATTAGCACCGGTTCTTGCGGGACCTTTAGCACCATTTCGTGCCACGAACCGGTGCTAAAGAGTTGGCGTCAGCCGTGAACCCTTTAGCACCGCCCCCCCACCTGCGTGGATCGCCTTTTTTAACTCTGTAAAATAGAAAAGAAAATGATAGAAAAAAATTAAATTTTTTTTTGAGACTCCTGTATGTTACGCAACCTACTATTAGGGAAAATTAACAAATTTGAATTTCGAATTTTTATTCATAAAAAGTTTATAAAAAGGTAGAATGGCATTAACTTTTGCCTACGATGTCGGAAAAAAGTGTATAATATATCAAAATGGTCGTGGGAAAAAATTACATCCGAATTCACCCGGGTTACCCAGTAAGCCAATTTTTAGATTCTCAAAATTCCAAATTAAAATATGAAAGGAGGAAGATTTTAGTTTTTTACTAGAAATATAGGATTATATATTTTTTTATTTTAAAAAAATTAAAATTAATAATTGCATCCTACATAAAGATTACCATTATTTCAGGTTTAGCAAATTATAAAATTATAAAATTTTCAGGTTTTAGGTTTGGCAAAAACATAAAAAATAATAATAATAAATTGAAAATAATTAAAAATAATATAATTTATAGAGTTAATGTTTATTTATTTATTCAAGATTATTATTACATCATTACTTTTGTTTATTAAAATAATTATTTGAAATTCAAACAATAAAGAAATATGACATCGACCAACATGTTAATAGGATTGATATGATACTAGTATCACATAAACACTTGGATGCGGGACGGAAAGGAACTTGGAAGTTAAGCGTGCTAGTGCTCGAGTAGTGGGAGGATGGTGACCGAGCGGGAAGTTTGAGCACGAGTAAGTAATTTGACTAGAGAAAGTGTAGTTAGAGATTAAGTTTCTGAAATAACTAAAATATTAGAAATTCTGAAAAAGAGAAAAAAAGGGAGTGGAAAATAATTCAATTTTTTTTTGTGGTAGCGGGGTTCTACCGCGGCAGCATTTTGGAGCATTTTCCTGCCGCGGCAGACCCTTGGTGCTAAAGATCCTCTCGCTCGGGCGCTCGGCAGCCGCCACGTGGTGCCCATTTAGCACCAGTTCGTAGCTGAACCGGTGCTAAAGGGGGTGGGCCTTTAGCACCGGTTGGCCATCCGGTGCATATGGCCCTTACCAACCGGTGCTAAAGACCCGTTTTCTACTAGTGCTCCCTTTATCTAAAAAATAGATTTCAATTTGTTCAAAAGATCAGAGAAAAAAATTGGCATGTATATGTACACATTATATGGGAACTGAAACTGTGAGTTATAGCCAATGAAAATGGACGAAAAAGACATGAAAAATACGAGTTTTGGATGAGCCACTCAAACCATGTATGGTGGTCATGATAGCTAGAAATTGTCCCGGGAAGCGAAAACTGTGCGCTATAGACCACGAAAATGTGCAGAAAACATGAACAAAATAGGTTTTTGTGAAGCCTCTCAAACCACGTATCGTTGGTCCCGGTAGCTGAAAATCGTCCCGGAAACCGAATAATGTGCGCTCTAGCCCATGAAAATAGGCAGAAAACATGAAAAATGTGAGTTTTGGCGATGCCCCTCAAACCACGTATCGATGGTCATGGTCATTAGAAATTGTGTCGGAAACCAGAAATTGCGCACTATAACCCATGAAATTGGACAGAAAAGAAGAGTTTTGGTGACATCCGTCTAACCATGTATCAGTGGTCACCGTCGCTGGAAATTGTCCCGGGAATAAAAAATTGCGCACTATAGGTGTCGTTGCCTATTCGGCGGTACCCTGGAGGAGGGATCCTCGCGAAGGGAAGAAGTAGGGGGAATTGGGCAGAGAGCTATCGGGACAGTGGAACGCGATTTACGGGGTTTCAGAACACCTGCTCGAAGACAGGGCCTACTGTTGTTTGTCTGGAATTATCTAGGAGCTTTCGTGATGTTACAATGAGTTGCGGTTGTCTCGTTGCTAGCTTGAGATCTGCCTCTTGGGCTCCCGGGATCCGACTTATAAAGGCGCCATGATCTAGGGTTTCTACGGAGAGTTCTAACCGGAATACAAGATGTCTAACTACGGAATATACATTGCCGTGTACGTTAAGTATCCACCTACATCTATCTTTCCATCATGGATCTGGACACTTCATGGGCCTACATGGATCCAATCCCTGCATAGGTCGGTTGGGATCCGGCTCCCTGTTCCTTGGCTGGACTTTTTCCATCTTCTATCAACAGCAACTGCGGTGGGCCATGTGCCACCACCACCATCTGTGGGACACCCAGGCTTGCCGGATCTAGACCATGTCATTGTCATACCCATGAAGTATACCCACAACAGTAGCCCCCGAAGTTCTCCAAGATTCAACACTCATGCTCCTAGCTTCTTATTTGGATCCGGAGAGAATCTTGTAGAGCTTCCAAAACTTCATCTTTTTCGACTTCATTCAACATGAAATTATTCGTTCTTTTGTAACAGTAACTTATGCAGAATATTCGCCCCATACCCCGCATGATCTCCCCATTTCCCGCATGAAATTTTCGGCAAAGCGGATCTTCCGTGGGTGATTCGGATCCGCGTAGTTAGGTCACCGCCGCTTCAGGTTCAACACTTTTGAACTAGGACACGTGGCGGGAATATAACGGCGCGACCTCTCAGTTCCCATCGTTGTATCCGACGCACGTATCTCCGCGCGAGGTCTATAAATACCCCGTCGGCGCGGTCATTTTCACTTTTGCTCCATCCTCACCACTTAATCTCCTTCCCCGCGCCAACACCGCCCGACGGATCTCATCGCCGACGAGATTCTCCCAAAAAGCTTCATGCGCCGCCCTTGCAAGGTCCGTCCTCACTCGAGCTCGTAGCTTTTGATCAAGAAATTTCCTCCGCCGCCGATTTTTGGTCTCGCCGGACACCAACGCCTCTTCCTCAAGCCCTTACTCTTCGCCGGTGACCACGAGGAACCACCACGCTATTGAAGGTAAGTCTCGCCAGACTTGAAGGAGAAAAGGCGCAGTAGGATCTTGATCTTAAGTCTTTAACTGTTACGCTTGCAGCTGGAAGTATGTCGGAAAACACCCCAAAATCCACTTGTAGTTCAATAACCCTCCACCCATTCCATCGGAACCTTTATACATCGAGCCTTTAGCATTCCTGCCACCCAATATTTCTGACACACGCTTAGCGCAACCCTATTCCGCATCTTCTAGCAATCCACTCGGAAGAATTCCGACTGAAGCGGAACTGCGCGAAGAATTAGAAGGGCAAGCTCGCATGGCGGAAAAGGTTAAGGAGACGAAAATGAAGAAGGCCTCCAAAGCCAAGAACAAAGAGGGGGAGAAAGGCTATTGGTGGCCCTGCAACCTGACGGACTTCGAGCTGAAAGCTCTCCAAGATGAAGGCTTTCTCGCTCCGGGTCCTTAGCCGGAGACACAGCCACATCTGGGTTTTCTGGGTGACAAGGTATTAACTT
>NC_061514.1:22931032-22949652 GCF_022539505.1 Lolium rigidum | reverse complement strand
TACTCGAGAAATGGTGGAGTAGGAGATTCTCCAGATTCCCTGCTACTGGATTCCTTCAAAGATTCCCTCCTGCCCGCCCGTGACCTTATCCACCTTCAACTTCCCGTACGCGCGCCATGTACTACTACTACTGGGCTACCACAGCAATATTCTACCTACTACCTCCTTTTCAAATAGTAGTAACTATACATCTAGATTCAAAATTTGTCCCAAAAAAATAAATACATCTGCGCGACTTCTTCGAGTTTATAAAATGTTACAACTATATCCATCATTTCTGCCTAGCTTCTCTAACAAAATGTATGCATGTATGTACCAAAAACGTGACACTGGTGGTTGAGGGTGCAGCCGTAGCAGATGGTCGTAGGGAGGCGTAGCCGGAGGAACGTGCGGTCACGCGATTGGAAGGAGAGATGAAACTGGAGGAGCGCCGTCGGAGAAAGGTGCGGCCACACAACTGGAAGGAGGTGTGACTAGAGGAGCGCCATCATAGAAAGGTGCGGCCGATATAAGGGGAGCCAACAGAGGGAGGTGCGAGGTGCGGCCATAGAAGCTCATACATATGGAGAGGAGCCGCCGGAGGCCCTGGTGGTGGCACGGGGGCGAGCATGGGGAAGAAGGGGTCAGAGACTCGTTGTGGGGTTGGGAACGAGAGAGGTAGAACAGACCGGCTAGAAAAACATTTTAAAAACTCGAAAAAGTCACGTACAAAAATTTCGTGTATTCTATATGTACACGTCAAGTTTCACAATAAACCAATATATTTCGTGTTCTATGTAAAAAAAAAAGATAAATAAATGTCTCTACAATGTTTTTTTAGCGCCCAATTTGTCGACGATCAATGACTTTGCGAGCACATAGTATGTCGAGACGTACGCAGTATTTTTTTATCGGAATTCCATAACATTTAAAAAATTCGTTTAAAACTTATTTATAAAAGGAGTATATGCTCGTGAGTGGAGAAAAACACCCTGTATGACAGAAACGGTTAACTTTGGGCGATAGGGAAAAAGGTTGTGAGATACGAGAGCATGTTTGGTTCCTACTCGTATGTTGCCATACTGTTCCTTTTCAAGGACAATCGATCCGACGACCTAGCTGGCCGGACTGGGATTCTTTCTCCCATCCGGCGGCCACTCTATGTGCTGTTGCAAAGTGCCCGCCTGCCGGCCGGCTAGCCGGCAGACAACAGGAACTAAATCTCGCAAACAACAAGGCGGTGGAGTGGAACCCAGTCGTGCAGAAAAACAAGGCAAAGGTTCAAAGACCACCGACGGCATGGACTTTATTGGTCCTCCTCCGACTCCCCAGGTCGTAAAACTATAGCGAAAGGTCGCCAATATCCATGGTGCTGGAGATGCGCCTCTAACTTGGTCCTCGTCCTACTACGTGTCAACCACGTTCCTCCACGGTAGCTCAACTTTGGTCGCTAGGAAAACAGATGGTGTTTCTCAACAAAAAAAAAAAGGAAAACAGATGGTGGGAAATGAGAGCATGTTTGGTTCATACTTGCGTTTCACCGTATTTTCATAGTAGACTATCTGACCATGTCAAGTCCAAACAATATGGCAGAGAAATTGCTGCAAACAACTAAGCACATAAGTTCTTTTTATGGTTGCTCGCAAACATATAAGTTGTGGTAATCACACAAACATTAGCCTAACAGGCCGACGCACCTGTGGTAAAGTTTGAAAAAAAATACGACCATGGACCTAACATGCTCCCAGTATGTATCAAAAATCAGGGAGGAAAATGAAGCTGGCTGGACGAACTAGGATTCTCCGAGCATGTTCCCGAGGCCACTATATGCTGCCGCCAAATGCCCAAAGCGTCCATCCAGGACGCGCCGGCTAGCTTGTGCTCCAGACAACAAGAACCCGATCATGGAAAGAACAAGGCATTGCAGCAGCCCAATCGTGCAACGAACAAGGCAGATTCAAAAAAAAAAAAGTAAAAAATCCTGGCAGGCGCACCGACGGCATGGACTTGATTGGTCTTCAGGTCGCAAAACTATAGTGAAAGGTCACCACCATGGTGGCTGTGGGCAGAGCACTCCAGCTAAAAGAAAATGGAAAGTTGGCGTACACAATTGCGCTGAAACTTAACCGTGCGCCCCGGATCAGTCCGAGTGCATTGTACACAACCCAGATAATAATATACTAACCCGGTGTTCCTTTTCACCCTGCCACTTTGTTACCACCACCCAAGAGAGCGGAGCAGAGCAGATGAATGTCGCTGCCACTCTTAACCAAGTGTTGAAACAAAAGCAGCAGTAACAATTAACTAAAAAGTTACTACTGGTACCAAGAGGGTTTTAGGCGATGTGGTTTTGTACCATCGCAGGGGCCAATGCGCTCCACCACGCAAGAGGCCGTTGATAAACCAGCCATGACGGCGATGTTGAGCACTTGATAGGCCAGCCACGAGATAGATTAACTCAAAAGGAGAGAGAGAGAGAGACGCAAACCGAGCTCTCTCGGTGGGCCAACAAGAAAACAAATACCAGGAACTATGGGTGCTTGCTTAGACCAATGATCCGTCCAGGATTAGGTGACGGGAGCACGGAATCAAGTGGCACGAATCGGACAGGAGATGCTGAGCGGAAAGAATCCGCTGCCGAGTCATTTCGGATTAGTATATGGGCACCCACGGGAAAGTTTTTCTGGGCGGCAGACGCGCCCATCCACTTCCCCAGTGCTGACCCAGCAAACTTGACAAACTAATACACCATGGGGTCAGTCACGCTGGGAGGAGACTGCATGAAACTCATAAGTGTATAGGTCGTTCAGACTTCAGACTTGAGGTCAATAATACAGCTGGAGAAGCAATACATCAGGTTAGAGAAAAAAAAAACTATCTGAAGCAGTTCACAGAGAAAAAAATGAACTAATTAAAAATTAGTAAAATGGATTCAACATGTAACAATCTTAGTTAGGCCAGAAACACACGGTAGCACAGCACATGGGGGCTACAGAAATCAATCCATTTCTCGGAACACACAGTGACGCAAGTGCTCACGAACAAAGCCGCTGATGATTGGTTAGCACTGCTTTATTTTGTTTTTGGCCAGGCATTACTTAAACTGGAAACCAACGCTGTACCCTAAACAATGTACTGAAACCAACACTACTGTTTTCTTTTAAGGTTTGGCACCAAATCCTGTTTTAATCAATTAATGCAAGGCTGAGATCAACTGGAATAGTTCAGTTTCTAAATGACACTAGCAGAGTGCAGCTATGGTTCAAAGTCAAGCATGACACGCACATATATATATACAACTGATAGATCATGAGTGCAGCATGGCAGCGATTTTTAAATGCTATGTGTTCCGTGTTTTTTAGACAGTTCATTAGTGCTTACATGGTCCAGTGCTGATCTTGTCTGAAACATGGTGAGTCAATACTTAATTATCGAAGTACTCAGAGTTGAGATAGAACATTTCTCTGCTACCCCAACCGCAACCAGTTTGTAAGCAATCAATTGACCAGCAAGCAAACAGTATACTACTACTAAAACAGTTTTGCAAGTAATTGACTAAGTACGCAAAGAGCATACTACTAAAACAAGTTGCAAGAGAACTTGCCAATCACAACATTAGGTATTTAAATGACTCCGCTAAAATGTAAAACATGTACAGAATGACCATACGTGTGTCCATCCATCTTACACAAACTTAAAGGGCTTCCTCAAATTTAACAAACATCAATCTGTTTTCTAATGAAGTAGGGGCTTGCCACTGTTCATCAAAAACTAAATACAAACATTCAGAAACAGAAAATGAGGCACAAACATGAACCTGAATATTGTAAACTGGTATTAGACTTCCGACCAACTAGCATTAGGTAGAAAGAAATTGCATAGCAACCATTAAATCAAACAGTTACAAAAGTCCCATTTGCATACCAACTTTTAAATAAGGCTAGTATGTCTAATGATGAACTGTCTGACATGTGAGAAGAGCAAACACCTAGATCTTATTTCAGAAGATTCGTATCACTTCACATCCAGCAATACAACGCACATAATGAACCTGGATGAACCAAGATTTGCTAAAGAGCCAAGCTTACAAGAATATAGAGTATGCAACTTCAAATTTCTCTGACAAAGCATTAGTTAACTGGGCAACAACAACTACAGATTTCTTTTAAGCTTTAGGCACCAAATCCAGTTTTGGTCCATTAATGAATGGTTGAGATGAACCGGAAGATTCAGTTTCTAAGTAACATTAGCAGACTACGGCTTTGTTTCAAAGTCAAGCATGTCACACACAAAATATATACATATGGCTAGGCGTCATTACTAAGATGGCAGCGACTTTGAAAGATTATGTGCTGACATCTGTTCCCATGCTTACATTTTTGTATACGTACAATAGAGTAGTGCTTACATAGTCCACTGTTGATTTGGTCTATACATTACTTAGTTATCAAAATATTAGAAATTAAAATTGACAAGACATTTCCCTGCTACCCGACCAGCAAGCAAACAGCATACTACTCAAACAAGTTCGAAAAGAAATACCCATGCACACAAAAAGAGTGGACCAAAATTGGAAAAAACGTCAACTATACTGCTCCACCTACGGACTTGTACTCTTTCTGTTCATTTGACCAACAAATAGACAGGTTGCACAAATATATGAATTTCACAAATTATTGTACCCAGAAGACATTAGAAACAATTGACTTGTGCTACGGAAGGGCAAACATTGTAATGTGCAGTTGACAAACAATTTAGCTTGAAAATGCAACGGCAAGCTAACTTGTCATTAAGTATTCAAGTTACTCTACTAAAACGCAACATAGCAAGTGGTACAGATCTACATAATGGGCTGAATGAACCTAGTAGCATTCGTATTAGCAGACTTCAAAACTTCTTTAACTAATAAAGCTGGCTCACCGAAGTCATAGCACCAAATTTGATATTTCAAATCACCTAGTATTAGGTAGCAAGAAATTGCATAGCAGATGTAGATTAGAAGTAGCACAAGTTTCATTTGCATAGGGTTTTTTTTTTTGCTGTTTCATTAAGGTAATAACAGGCTTCCATAAATTTTCCCGATCATTTGACAAGTTATGTATCAAATTAAAGTCTAATCAAGTTGCCAGGATCATGCAACATGGGTAGTGAAATGGGGATTACAGAGCTCCAACGCATCCAAGTACTACAGCACTAGTAGTAGTTCGCACCATCAAAATTCAGAAATAGGATGGCATCACTAATAAATTCTATAACCCACAACTTCAGGAATGGTGGTGAGTTCTTTTACTTACATTGCAGTTCCAAGCAATTGTTCGATGCACAGCATTAATACATCAGAGTACCATGAAAATGTTGCTAACTTAGTAGAAAACAAGCAGATGAGTAACGAGCCAAACACATTAAATTTTGGTTCCTACAAACACGACAATTTAACAACTAAACATAGAAAGGGTCTACAGCATTTTAATGTCTCCACGCGTATGTTTATTGTAAACATAGAAAGGGTCTACAAACGCGACAATTTAACAACTAAACATAGGAAGGGTCTACAAACACGACAATTTAATGCCTCAACAATTTATGTTGAGACATCTAACTCCCAGCTGCTATAACATTAAATTTTGGTTCCTACAAACACTTAACAAATCAACATAGAAAGGGTCTAGAGCATTTTAATGTCTCCACGTGTATGTTTATTGTAGGCACTTTACAAGTATGTTTTGAATTTATGTTGAGACATCTACCTCCAAGCTGCTATAACTCAAATGCTTACTAGTCCATCAAAGTAGTTTGACCACAGTTACCTACATTCTGTTAGTTTATATGTAGTGGTTCCGCAGTTCATGCGGACACTAAAGGAGACTAGCTGCATAAACTTTCCCAATCTTCGATGAGTCATGTATCGAATGGAAGTCTAATCAAATTGACCTAGATTCGACACAGGTAACGGAAAGAAGCTAATCAAGAAAGTTATTACTAGTTGCAATTAGTACAAGAAAGAAATGCGCCCAGCACCTCTCTAGTTTCTCTACGAGATGGAGATGGCTCATTCTCAAGTCAGTTTCTATCGTACTTTGAAGTTCAGGAAGGAGTTATTAATTAAGACGAAGAAGAACTGGGTCTGTCGTGGGGAATTAATTAGGAGACTTGTGAGTTCGCCCAAAACGTCACCTACTGTGAGAGGATACTATTCTCCCTTCTCTGCCCAGTGAATCTGGAACCCTAGTTGTTTGCCTGGGGATTATCCTCCTATTCCTCGACTCTTTATTAAGGAGACAGACTGGTAATCTCGTATCTGATAAAAGAGCTGCTATTACCCTGGACAATTAGGCAGCCAACCCGTAATCGCAACGACCCAATTGCAAGAGCGGAGCTCTACCAACTGAGCTATATCCCCCCCGAGCCAAGTGGAGTATGCATGAAAGAGTCAGATGCTTCTTCTATTCTTTTCCCTGGCGCAGCTGGGCCATTCTGGACTTGAACCAGAGACCTCGCCCGTGAAGTAAATCATCGCCCCTACGATCCAACCAATTGGAAGAGAATCAATAGACTCCTTTTCGGGAGCGATTCATCCTTCCCAAACGCAGCATACAAGTATATCGAAATGTGTGTTTCCATACCATAAATGACGCAACAGTGAGCTTAGGATACCTAAACGGTGGCAGTAATATACCTGAAGGGAAATATGAACATGCAATAGTTTGCTTAAATTAAACATCCTTAAATATACTACATGATAATAGTTCACACAGGGTGCTAAAAGAGGTCAAAAACTAATCTGAGGGCAGAACAAATAACAATTATGAGGGCACAACAAACTTTTTTTTCATGTTCAGTTTGGGAAATAAGGCTTATAATAGCAGGAGATACCGACCATGCGTTCACTAGAGAAGCATCAACCCAAATTCTGAAACAAGAGCTGGTCGATATCTACAGGTAAGATTTGAACAGGTAGGTCCATCGGAGCAGTTTACAAGCAAGTTTTAAATTTTTGTTGGGGCGTCTACCTCCTGGTTCCTAGAACTCAAATGTGTGACTGCAACAATGGCAAGTCCAAGAAAGTTGTTTGACGACATTTACGTACATCGAGCTATTAGTTTATAGTAGTAGTCGCTGACAGCAAGAAGACTAGCTAACTCAATGTTTCTGGCCTTTTGATGAGTCATCTGTCAAATGAAGTCTAATCAAGTTGACCTAGATGCAACACCTGTAACCAAATGCCGATCACAGATCACCAAGTAGGCAAAATAAATAGTCATTATGAGGCCATAATGCGGATAATGACAGGAGATACAGACCATGTACTAGTAAATAATGCTGATAATGACAGGAGATACAGACCATGTACTAGTAAATCAAACTCTGAGCTACACATAGAGAAAAGATAATGCAACAGGCATGTCCACTGGAGGACCTCTATAAGTAAGTTCTTAATTTCTGTTGGGCATCTACCTCCTGGTTCCTAACATTCAAATGCATGGCTGCCACTGTTACAACACCATCGAAGTAGTTTGACAGCAGTTACCAACATCCAGTTTAGTTCTTAATTTCTGTTGGGCATCTACCTCCTGGCTCCTACAACTCAAATGCATGACTGCCACTGTTACAACACCATTGAATTGGTTTGACAGCAGTTACCGACGTCCAGTTTAATTCATATATAGTGATTCCGGCAATCCATGCAAACAGTAAGAAGATAGCTACCTGTTTTTTCTCAATCTTTTGATAAGTTGTGTATCAAATGGAAGGCCAATCAAGTTGACCTAGATGTGACACAGCTAACAAAAAGCAGGTCACAGAACCACAAGTAGGCAAGTACTACATCAGCAGTAGTAGTTAATACCATTCCAAATGTGCAAATAAAGACGGCATCACTAAGACACAGAAATGGTGGTGAATTCTTTTACTTACAGGTAGCTGGCAACAAATAACATATTGCACGCAATTATCCGATGCACAACAGTCGTAAATCAGGGTACCAAGAAAATGTGGCCAAGTCACGTAAAAAAGCAGACTAGTAACCACCTAAAAACACTAACGTTTGGTCACTATAAATGCGATATTTTAACATCTAAACATAGAAAGTTCTACAGCATTTTAATTTATGTAACAAATAACCAACAGGCCATTTCACATTCATAAAGTACAACAACCAGAGGCATTTCATCGGAGCTAGCCATACGCAGCTGACAAACCAAATATCTGGACTAGCATCAACTCAAACTCTCAAAGAAGAGCTGGTACATAGGAAAGTTTAAACAGGTATGCCCATTGTGGGCACTTTACAAGTAATATTTGAATTTAGGGCTGCACTAGCGCGTGACTGCAGTAAACACCTACACGTCAGCAGGATGCCTACGGCCAAGTAGTTAATCTGCTGCATGCGTCATCAGAGGGCGCGCATTGACGTCACACAGTACGATGTAAACATGAACGATTGCGCGGGATAATTCTTGTTAAATATATGTTGGGGCATTTCCTAGCTCTCACAGAGCATGAATGTCACTGTTACGACTCAATCAAAGTAGTTTGACCACAGTTACCTATGTCCAGATAGTTTATATGTATCCGCAGTCCATGCGGATAGTAAAAAGACTAGCTAGCGACATTTTTTCTCAATCTTTTGATGAGTCATGTATCAAATGGAAGTACGCTCATGTTGACCTAGATGGGACACGGGTAACAAAATGCAGATCACAGAACACTAAGTAGGCAAGTATTACATCAGAGTAATAGTTAATACCATTCTAAATCCACAAATAAAGACTGGATCACTAATACGCAGAAACACACAACTTCAGAAATAGTTGTCAGTTTTTTTACTTACAACTAGTTGGTAACAACCTAACTAAAATTCCAAGAAACCGTCCGATTCACAGAACTAATATATCAGGGTACCATGCAAACGTGGCTAACTCAAAAAAGCATACTAGTAACCAGCTAAAAGCACAGATGTTTGGCTCCTACTACGTTTTATCATCTAGACATACGAAGGTCTACAGCATTTTAATGCATGAAACAACGAACCGACAGAAATAGAGACGGCGTTACTAATACGCAGAACAAAAAACTCCATAAATAGTTGAGTTCTTCTACTTACAGGTAACTGGTAACAACCTAACTACAATTCCAAGAAACCGTCCGATTCACATAACTAATATATCAGGGTAGCATGCAACCGTGGCAAGCTCACGTAAAAAAACAAGCCGACTAGTGACCAGCTAAAAGCACAGACGTTTGGTTCCTACTGCAATGTTTTCTCATCTAGACATACAAAGGTCTACAGCGTTTTAATGCATGAAGCAAGGAACCGACAGAAGTAGAGACGGCGTTACTAATACACAGAACAGAAACAAACAAGTGCAGCAATAGGTGCGAGTTCATGGTAACACCCTAACTAGAGTTCCAAGAAGGAAACCATCCATCGGATTTGCGTAACTAATATATCAGGGCACCATGCAAACGTGGGCAACTCACATAAACAAACAAGCAGGCTAATATATAAGCAGGTAAAATCAACAAACGTTTGATTCCTATGAATGCATCATCTAGACATACAAAGGGTCTACAGGATTTTAATGTCTGAAACAACATTCCACATTCATAAAGTACAACAACAACAAGAACAATTGGAAGTATTTCATCAAGCTAAGAAGCAGTTTGAATGGAAATAAAATGTTTGGCGATCCCTCTTGATGCAGCAGGCAGGCAGGCAGACGTCGGAGATGAATGAAAAATGATAAGTTTAGCGTAATAACGCACCGGCCGGTGTGTCTGTGTGGGATCCGTCTTTTCAAGGCATGGCTGTGAATCCTCCATCAAAGACAAAGCCGCGGTAGACGCCGTCGCCATATCCAGGAACGCCGTCGACCCAGTCCCACTTGCCGCCGCTGGTCCCTACGTCGTCCTCCTCCCACATAGCCAGCTTCCCGCGAACACGCTTCCCAGCAAACCATACCTTGCCATCACCGCCAAACACCTTGACCTTGTTGTTGCCGCCGGCAGCGGGTGCGGGCATGGCGCTTCCGTGCGCAGCAGCAGCCTCGCAGAGGCCAGTGAAGCAGCGATACATATTGGGCGGCATGCGGCCCGCCTCGTCCCACTCCATGGTGGCCAGATCTAGGCGGAGGATTAGCACGGTGGAGCAGGGTGCGTCTATGGCGAAGGATGACCTGAGGCCGCCGATCATGAGCACGCGGCGGCCCCCCGCGCCGGCGAGCAGGCGCGGGCGCTTGAGGATCTCGAAGACGTCGCCCCAGGCGGCGCGCTCGACGGGCGCCCAGCCGCCCGTGAGCGCGGCGAGCGGGCAGGAGTAGAGCTTCCACTGGCTGCGCCAGGGGGTGCCGACGTCGCAGAGCGCGAAGACGGCTCGCGCGCCCGCGGCCAGGATGGGGCTCCGCGGCTTGGAGGGCAGCGAGAGGGGGTGCTTCATCCATTTGGCAGATCCCGAAGACGGGGTGTAGGAGAGCGCGGCGAGCTCGGTGAGGACGAGGACAACGCCGCCTGGGCCGGCGAGGACGGTGCCGTGGCGCGCCCAGGCGGATCCGAGCGTGGGCAGGAGGCGGTAGGTGCCTGCGAAGGGGTTGCAGACGGCGAGCGCCTTGGGTGGGTGGGCGGAGGTGGTGGAGGGGGAGGGGAGAGCGGGGGTGGAGGTGGAGGTGGAGTTGGAGTTGTCGATCCAGAGGTAGAGGAGTGAGCCGGATGAGGCGACGGGGGAGAAGGAGTGGTGGGGGAGGAAGGATGTGAAGGGTAGGCGGAGCCAGCATCGGCGGTGGGGGTCGAAGGCGTGGAGGCAGCCCCCACCGTCGGGGCGCGGGTGGCGGAGCAGGAGGAGGCGGAGCGAGGGTAGGAGGGCGAGGAAGGGGTCGTTGAGGGTGTCGCGGAAGAGGCGCGAGACGGGGCGGCAGACGACGGCGTCACGGAGAGGGAGGCGGAGGAGGACGTTGTTGAGCGCGTCGGGCGGCAGGTGGTGGATGGGCGGCGGCGGGGCCAGGTCGTCGTCGGAGGCGGGCATGGCGAGGGCGAGGGGTTGGGGATGGGGGAGAATCCGGCCGAATGGAGAGGAGTGTGGTGGAAATGGAGGGGGAGGGCGTTGACGTCATTTCAGCCGGCGTGGAATTGCGAATACCGTGGGCCGGCGGGCTCACCTACCGTGTCTTGTCTCCATGCAAGTGGGACCAAATAGCCCCAGCGTACAATGGCTCACTGTCAGTGAGAGCGAACGGCTAGAAGAAGCGGTCGGTGTGCGCCAAGGAGCGGCGCCTCCGGAGGATGACACGTGGGTCCTCGCACTGTGGGGTCATCGGTGGGGTAGGTGCGCAGTCGAGTCGAGTGATTAGCAGGCGGCGGAACTAACCTAACCTGTAAACAAAATACTAGTATAGCACCTTTGCCTGCTCGGTGGGGCAAGAATAAGGACGGGTGAACCCACCTGTCTGTCTGTCTGTCTCTCGGCGCAGGGTAGAGTGTCAAATGGGATGCCGCCTACAGTGTCAAATGGGATCTCCTACCTAAATTACATTTATAGCGTACTAGCGCAATGCCCGCGCGTTACCGCAAAAAAGAAAAAATTACCGACTTAAAAATATAAAATAAAAATTGGACACTAATCAGAGAGTGCTAATTGGAAACCACTAAAACTGTAGAGGCAAGAACTTTGCTTGTACCATGGTCATATAGTAAATTCAGATAAAAATGCTAGATATATCCTAAATAATAGTGTTAATTCATGCGTGCTCAAACATGATTCAAATGCACATACTAATTAAATCCATGCACATTGCTGCAGATGATAACTGAAAGAACAACTTGTTATCATGCATTGTGGTCATGGATTAAACTTAGAGAAGCAAAACAGAGCAGCACAAATATATATACTCACAACGACCCAGGTCAATCTCTCTCTATGCAATTTGTTAGATGTTCCTACCGCACCATAGATCCAGAAATACTACTGATTGACCTTTAACATAGTAGTTACCAGTCAACAAAACAACAACAAATTGCTCTTGGTGTGTCCATTTGCAGCAGCAAAGCACACGCCTAAGCAAGCAAAACAGCTGCAGAAAAAAGTATCTCTCTAGTTGCAAAATAGCAACACAAGAAAAGCAGCAGTGAATATGCAATCTCTTCTCGGTGCATCCCCTCCACTCCATCTCTATGCCCCTACTCCGCCTCCCTGCATGACCGTGTTGTTCCTCCCTATCTCTCTCAAGTCCATCGGCAGCCTTCCCTCCCCATCCTATAATTAGGTATAGATAAACCAAGCGGCCCGATGTTGTGATGCCTGATGCTGGTCAAAGTAGCGGCGGCGGGTGACAAGGGATTAACTTATCAATGCCTACGTATTGTAGACTAGGGTTTTAGTCGGAAGTAGAGGGCAGTAGATCTCGAAGATTTCAGCCGAAAAGTGCTCGACGATATGAAAGCTAGGGTTTTTGTGAGACAATGAATCGATGCTTTCTTTGTCCCTCGACTCCCCCTTATATAGGAGGCGGAGCTGAGGGATTCGTAATACACAAGTTACAGAGTCCGGGAGGGTTTCCAACCCATCCCGCAAGATTACAAGTATTATTTCCTAATACAACTCTAGTTTTTCTTAATAGTAATTTGGGCTTCCGATTCTCCTTATCCTTCGAGTCATGGGCCTTCAGTAAACCCCGGGTACCATCTTCGGCAGGCCCATTGGGGATGCCTATGCCAGTAGCCCCCGAGATTTTGCTTGAATCGCAGAATCAGGGAAAATCTCCAACTTTATATTCATTCAATAACTCTGCCGAACTTTATCACATATCTTTGGATACGTAATTATATATTGTACAGGGATAATGGTAGTTGGGGCTAGTTCATCCGACGGATCGTGTACTAGTTAACCGCTCTAGTGGCATTCCGCAAAAACCTACTTCAAGATCACGTCCCTCGGACATGATCTCGGGATACTGGTGTAAACTTCGACGAGTGCCGCTTAAGGTCTTACCATTCTGTCGAGTCCCGGCCATATTTTATTGGGTACCTAACGCATCCGTTAGGATTTTTCTTCGTATCTGTTGATACGGAAAAAAGTAGCAAACCGACGTCAGAGACGGCGCCACGCCACTCAGAACGGATCTGGGGTCTTACCTTCGCAAAGTTTTACGGCATTCAAAGATCGTTCGCAACTTTGGCGCTCTGAGAATATATTGTCGAGTGTTTTTTCGGCTGTTGGAATAGCACATTTTATTGAGTCAACGGATGACTTATATTGCCTTCCCGATGGGAGTATATGTAGAGTTATTTATATAACTCGAAATATGCTCACTTTTTCGTATAATTTCATCGGGCACGCGAACAGCGTTCCCGATGGGAGTAGCCCCCGAGGCTACAGCCAAGGACTTGTGCTTGGGTGTAGGCTCAACGCCTTATGTTGCTATATTTTCCTTCTTTCTCGAAGTTTTCATATCTATCGGGTGCACGACCAGCGCTCCCGATGGGAGTAGCCCCCGAGGCTATGAACAAATGCTTGTATTTGATCATAGGCTCTCTCCATTTCTGTTTTGTCATTCTCGAGTTTTTCATTGTTTCAAAGTAGCCCCCGAGCATTTGCTCAAAAACTTGTATTTGACCAAAGGCTCTCGGAATAATCAATAATCTTCTGATGTCGCCATTCTTATGAAGCTTCATAGCCGAGATTTTCTCTTTGTCAAGGTGACATCATTGCTGACGATAGCCATGATCACTGTATCGGGAAAACACGAGAACTGCGCTCTCTCTGCCTTGCGGGCCCAAATTTCTCATCAAGTTGACACGTCGTGCAAGTGGGGGACACACGTCCTCCACTTTTCCTGGCGCACGCACTGTAGCGTCTGTTCCTTCCCTTCTCAGTGAAATTTCATTTTTACCCCTTGTCCACGTGTACACCATCTATCTAACAATTTCTTCATCCAACGGTGTGTCGATTCATCGCACCTCTACTTAAGGTCATCGTCTTCCTCCTCCCATACTTTCGCTCGCGGCGCTCCTCTGCTCTCATCTGCCAAAATCCTCCATTGAGCCCCACAGCTCTTGAGCTCAACCACACTCGCGCTTTTTCTCCTCCACTCTCGTTGATGCCACCGCGTGCGCGGATCACCAGGAACAGCACGCCCGAGTCCAAGATGGCCGCTGAAGATCTGGAGTGGGAGAGATCCAAAATCTCCAATCAAGATATGAACCTACTGAAGAAGCTCGGGTTCACGAAGAAGGAGAACGCCCTGCGCTTCCCCAAGGAAGAAAGCTATCCATCACCGCCAATCGAATATCAGGTCAGTTTCGTTGACCACCTTATTCGCGGCCTCTCTCCCCCTATCCACGAGTTCCTTCACGGTCTTCTCTTTGTTTACGGACTACAGCTGCATCAGCTGACGCCCAATTCCATCCTCCACATCTCTATTTTCATCACTCTCTGTGAGTGCTTCCTTGGAGTCCATCCCAATTGGGCTCTGTGGAAGCGCATCTTCTACTGCCGCCGCAATGGCTCTCACAACGTCGCCTACAACATAGGCAGCGTTGTCATTTGCGTTCGCCCTGATGTCGAGTACTTCGACGTCCAATTCCCCGACTCCGTCCAGGGGTGGCGCAAAAGTGGCTCTATGTACATGAAGAAAGCTCCGACTCGGTGGATTACAACATTGCTCCTTTTGATGGAGGAGCCAAGATTCTTCGCCGCCGATCTTGGGACGCTGAAGCCACCGAAGAAGAGAAATCGGCGACAGAGGCGCTGATGACTCGCATCCGTGAGCTTCAGAACACCCCGTGGCAAGGAATTGTCGGGTATCCAGATCACAGCCTACTTCCTTAGGATTAGAGTGCAGCCTTTACAAGCTCGCAAAAATCCCCTTTGGATGTATGCTGGGGAAGAAGATGTCGAGAGGCTCTCCAAAGATCTTCCTGTGAAGGACTGGGAGAAGCTAATCCGAAAATTTTCATCGCTTAGCAAGAAGGATACTATTCCATCCTCTTGCCGCGTGAAGCCATATAGTAGCACCAACCCCCTCCCCGAGGTAATTTTTTCCCTCGACTACTATCTTGTCCTCTCGATTTTTTAATATTTGTCGACTACTATTTTGCTGGCGTCCATTGCATAACTTTTTGTCGACACTTATTGTATTTTGTAGAACCACCAAGTTCTAGCTTCTCTTCCTCCTCTTCCTGAAGGTGGAGAAGTCGAAGAACGGACTGTTGACACCGACGACAACCAGGGTACTTCTCGCCACGAGAGTGAAGTCGCGGGTTCTCAAAAATCTGCGGCTTCCTCTGAAAAAGAAGTTGATTCTAAGGCTTCTGAATCGGCACACTCCCTTCCCTCCGCTGTTTCTCCAAGGAACAAGAGAAAACGGGACGAAGTTGCCGATTCTGGCACCTCCAACGCCGGCGCACCTCCTGCCGAAGAAGTTGCTCCTACTGAAGAAAGGACAACTTTCAACCCTTATTTGGACGCCCTTGTCAGCTCGTAAGTCTTTGCTACTCTTTTTTTTTGCTTGCTCTCGATTTTTTCTCTGTGTTATTTCTTATACTGCCGATGTTTTATTGTAGTGGTGACGAGGAGGAAGATCCACCTATTGACGCGGCTGCTCGAACGAGTACGTCGCGTACTTTAGTTGTTTCGGATGCTCAACCTGACGTGGAGGAAACCTCGCCTCCTCTGCAAAACGTCGAGCATCCAACTCCAGTTCCAAGCCCCCGTGCCCCTTCTCCAAAAAGGGCTAGGGTCGAGGCAGGCAAGGAACCTTCCTTGCTGACTGTCAGTTCCACGACTCCTTTGATGGATGATGTAAGTTATCTCTTCTTTCTCTCTTTTTATATACTTTGACCATTGCATTGCTTTGGACTCCTCCCCGATCTTTGCTTGGTGCTGTCAAACTTTTGCTTCCTATGTTGATTTCTTTTTTTTTGTGGATTTCTCGTCAGCCTTCCATGAAGGAATTTATTCGCCTCGGTACCCAATTTAACGGATATCATGATTATGCCACCAAGCTTGAAGGTACTCTCTTTTTTTCTGCTTCTTCTGTCGATCGCATTCCTTCATTTCTTTTGTCATGAAATTTCTATCGTCGCTTATTTTGCCAGCATCCCTTGCTCGAAGCTAACAATCGCGACCGACGCTCTTACTACCAAGTTAGAGCAAAGCGAAAAAGCTCGCAAAAAAGCTGAAAAAGATGCCTCCGCTGTCGAAGATCTTCGAAAAAGACTTCATGACGCGGAAACTTCATTGAGCGAGAACATGGCTCAGCAGGCTGCTCGCGAGAAAGAGATCCTTACTCGCCTGGAGTCGCAGATTCGACGTTTTGTTAGTAAGTACTTAGATCCTTGCTATTTCTTCGGGTCCTCATCTTTGTCCTTGCTTGCCTTCTCTTGATATGCTTTTTGTTATTCATTCAGGGAGGACGCAGCAGGAATATGAGCTAGACAATTCTGAAGGTGATTGCCTTCTCGACGCGCTTTCTCTCCTTGAGATCCATGGGGACGTGGCGCGCGAAGGCCTTACCGATGCCAGAGTAGGTCTGTCGCAGCTTTTTCCCTACTTCTTCCCGAAGAAGGAAGAGCCCAACACTTTTGCTTCTCTCGCCAAATGCTTCAAGTCTCAAGAAGACCTTGGGCTCAAACTTCGCCAAGAAGGTTTGAAAGTTGGCGTCGAAGGCACTATCGCCTTGGTCGCTGACAGCCAACAAGATGTCGACTAGACGAGAGTTGGCGACGTGAAGAGATGGAGACGAAGAGGTGGGAATCGTTGATTAAGGCTGCCAGGCCTAATGCGAAGAAAATCCTTGCCTACCTTGGATGCAAGCCAACTCCTGCTCCCAGCTCGTCGAAGCCGGAGGTCAAGTAGACCACCTTGTCTTCTTTTTTTATGCTGTTTTCTTCTTTTGACTCTGTCGCCGTTCAGCTTTGGCGACGACCATCCCGTTGGTTCATTAGGAACCAACCTTTTGTAATAGCCATGTAAATACTTTGAATATCAATGGAAATCTATTTTGCTTGATGATTGATGTCGAAACTTTTATTTTCCAGTTGATTTTTGACAACTACACTTCAACTCCTCGTCCTGCCGATGTTTTTCCCACCTCATCCTACTCGAAGAAAATGCCTGTCGATGATGAATTTGCTGAAGATTCCTCGAGTAGGGGTTCAACACAAGACTTGGCAGAACTTCATCAACAACTCCAGTCTATGAAAAAGCAGGCACTTATAATAATGGAGCAATCTCGAAAATCCTCGGAGAAGGAAAAGATTGCGCTTCAACAAGCCCAGGATGCTATAGCTGCAAAAGAAGACGCAATTCGTTGCAGTTGCCGAAGCTTCTCGACGAGAGAATTACATGCTTGAGCTAATGATTGATTCCAGCTTGGATATGGCGGGTATACTTCGTTCACTTGACCAAACTTATCTTTATTCCCAATGTTTTTCTTTCCTTTCTTATTCCTCCGCTGAAAACAGGTTCTTTTTTGGATGCTGCTGCCGAAGATCAACGTGTTGAAGCTCGATCCAATGTGCTTCTCAGACTTGCATCGGAGCATGGTTCTAATTTTTGGGTTACACCTGAACGTACTCGCCAAATCGTCAGATTTCAAGATCGTGCGGGTCAGGTCAGTGATTTTCTCGACTTCTGTACAAGGACATTGTCTTTAGTTTACAGCTCCTTGTTCCCGCGCAACAAGATGACAGAAACCCTGCCTGCTCTGATGGATAAATTCCGGGATGCACCTCGAATCCATGGATTTGTACGGGCTCAAATGTCTGCTGGCGCGAGATTTGCTATGATTATGATACAAATCTGCTATCCGAAGTTAGACATGAGTCGAATTGTTGCCAAGTGCTTAGCCAAGATGGCGAAGAGGAAAAGGAATATTGACAAAATTGATGATGTGGTGAAGCCTGTAGCAGAAGACATGATGGATGAATTGCTTCGGATGGATGCTGAGTTCTTCGTGAAGGGTAGCTATGGTGAACATAGTACTCGTACTTCCAATAGTGAACAAATGACCATAGATAACATACTAGGCGGCCGTTAATAATTTTTCCTTTGTCTTGCCGATTTTTCTCAATGATTGCACCTTGTATATTGTAAACATAATCTATATTGTAAAGCCACTAGATTAGATATGTTTTCCTTGATTTTTTGTCAAGCCCCCGAGTGTTTCGGGGGTGAATTTCTTTATTGTGTATGCGAGGTTTAAACCAAGGCAAATAAATTATATTGAGTATACTATATTTGCGGGTACGAGCCCCCGGGCCTTTTTTGCTGATCGCTATTTTGTATCTTCGTTTATTTTGCGAGGTGTTTTGCACTGATACGTCCCAAACGTATCTATAATTTCTTATGTTCCATGCTACTTTTATGATGATACTCACATGTTTTATACACATTATATGTCATTATTATGCATTTTCCGGCACTAACCTATTGACGAGATGCCGAAGAGCCGATTGCTTTTCTCGCTCGTTTTTGGTTTCAGAAATCCTAGTAAGGAAATGTTCTCGGAATTGGACGAAATCAACGCCCAGGGGCCTATTTTTCCACGAAGCTTCCAGAAGACCGAGGGAGATACGAAGTGGGGCCACGGGGCGCCGCCACACTAGGGCGGCTTGGCCTAAGGGGGGCCCGCGCGGCCCTAGCGTGTGGG
>NC_061514.1:22892659-22930932 GCF_022539505.1 Lolium rigidum | reverse complement strand
CTTGGGTTGGTTCTTCCCAAGTCCTCCACAAAATCGCCTCGTCGAACTCCTGCTACGAACGCATCTATCGCTCTCTCGTCAGATATATTCTCTGCCGAGTTTTTAATAATGTTCCACCTTTGAATGTACTTCCTCATTGATTCAGAAGTTCTTGACAAACACCTCCTCAAAGCTATCCCAGCTGTCGATAGAACCTGGAGGAAGCTTTTTTATCCAAGATCTTGCGGCTCCGCTCAGGTGTATTTGAATGCTCTGCATGGTTGTTGCTCTGGTTCCACCTATCAGCTTTACCATCTCGAGGTAATCGACTAGCCAATCCTCGGGATCTTGTAGGCCATCAAATTTCTTGAAACTATCGGGTAACTTGAATCCTGAGGGGACTCGAGTTTTCCGGACCCGTCGCGTGAAACACGGGAGCCCACACATATCTTCTTCAGCCGAGTTCTGGTGACTGCCGATGTTCTCTTCTGCCTTGTCGCGCTCTATCTACCCTGGCCTGAGCCGCCGTATCTCTGACTCCACTTGCTGCCGGTGGATTTTGCACTGCTGCAGTAGGTCTCGGGCTATTTTGTCTTGCAGCTCCTGCGGGAGGTGTAGCTGCAAGTGTTGCTCCCATGGCCCCACATCCTGCCATGGCCATGTTATACAACGCTTCTCTCGGGTCTCCAGGAGGTGGCCTGGACGCTAAGATGAAAGCTTGCGTTGCCATTTATCCTGCTTCTGGTGTTTTCGGGATGATATTCCCCCTCGTGTCGATTGACATAAAAGACATATCGAGGTTTTGAATTAAAGTCTCTCTTTTAGCCTCAGGTATATTTTGCAGCCGAGATCTTGCCCTCCTTCGAGCTTCTCTGTGGCTATCTCCCGAAGTTCCTGATTGTCGACTTAACTACGCTCTTCGCCTGCTTGATGCTGATGCTGCCTCTTTTCTTCTGTTTAGAGCAGCTGTCTGTTTTTCTAATTCCCTTCCAGCTCGAGCGAGCCTATATTGGTAGGCCTGTAATTCTTCGACCGTAGCGGTTGTCTCCATTGGTTCAGAACCATCCATAGCTCTTGCTGCTCTATCCCATGCTGCTTGTGGAAGTTGAACTCTAACACGTGGTGTAGGCCCGACATATTTAGTGCCCAAACCTCGCCTTAGGTCAGAAGGATCGATATATGGATTTCCCAAGTCGTCGAAAGCCTCTGATGTTTCCTCCTGATCGCGACTTGCTTCTCCGATGGCGCAGATCTGATGATATTTTGAGTTCTGAACTTTGCTTGGTTTGGTGACACCACCATAAACATTGGTGAAGACCTTTCCAATAGAGATGGACTTGTCGATGAAGTCGAAGCTATCGGTGTCGCTTGAGTCATCGCTTATATAGGAGTCCGCGGATGACTCAAAGGATATGTCGCTGAAGATCTTGGCGAGTTTCTCGCTTGCCTTGGTGCTGATGAAGCGTGGCGATGAAGTTTCCTCGTCGCCTGACTCGATGGATGATGATGAGCTTGAAAAATCGGGACCGACCGCCGATAATCCCGACGAGATCGGAACTTCGAGACGATACGTTCCTTCTTTCTCGACGCGGAAGTGGAACTTTCCGAACGTCATCTCCATGGGCTCCTCCAGACACGCATATGCATCCAAACGGGAGGGCGGGTGAGGAACAAAATCAACGAGACCAGTTTCGATCTGTTTACCTCTGTCCATGATGTTGCTTGCTATCGACGAAGTCGACGATCTTGAACGTGCCATCGAGATCAGCTCCTTGTCGCCTCTAAATCCCACAGACGGCACCAATTGACAGAGTATTAACTTGTCAATGCCTACAAGTAGTAGACTAGGGTTTCGTTGGATGTAGAGGGCAAGTAGATCTCGAAGGTTTCAGCCGAAAAGTACTCGACGATGTAAAACTAGGGTTTGTCAAACAATGCTTCGATCCTTTATTTGTCCCTCGACTCCCCCTTATATAGGAGGTGGAGCCGAGGGATTCGTGATTTACAAGTTTACAGAGTCCGGGAGGGTTTCTAACCCTCCCCGCAAGATTACAAATAATGCCTCCTATTACAACTCTAGCTTTCCTTAATAATATCTTGGGCTTCCGAATCTTCTTATCCTTCGGGTCGTGGGCCTTCAATAAACCCTGGGTATCTTCTTCGGCAGGCCCATTGGGGATGCCTATGTCAGCGCGCCCCCCTATTATGTGGCGGCTCCGTACCCCCTCCGACTCCACCTCTTCGCCTATTTAAAGCTCCCTGACCTAAAACATCGATACGGAAAAGCCACGGTACGAGAAACCTTCCAGAGCCGCCGCCATCGCGAAGCCAAGATCCGGGGGACAGAAGTCTCTGTTCCGGCACGCTGCCGGGACGGGGAAGTGCCCCTGGAAGGCATCTCCATCAACACCACAGCCATCTTCATCACCGCTGCTGTCTCCCATGAGGAGGGAGTAGTTCTCCATCGAGGCTAAGGGCTGTACCGGTAGCTATGTGGTTCATCTCTCTCTCCCATGTACTTCAATACAATGATCTCATGAGCTGCTTTACATGATTGAGATCCATATGATGAGCTTGTAATCTAGATGTCGTTATGCTATTCAAGTGGATTTTACTTATGTGATCTCCGGAGATTCCTTGTCCCACGTGTGTAAAGGTGACAGTGTGTGCACCGTGTGGGTCTCTTAGGCTATATTTCACAGAATACTTATTCACTGAGTTATGATTTGAGTTGGATGTCTCTATGAAATTGTGGTGTGTTAGTACCTCCTATGAATGCTCATAGTGACAGCGTGGGGTGTTTATTAGTACTTGGGAATACATCTTTAAGGTTTGCCTACATGATGAATTAGTGTTCGTTATCTTGCCAAAGAGTAATTCAGAGTAGCATAGTGAAGTGCTTATATTTATATTCAATTATGATTGCAATGTTGAGAGTGTCCACTAGTGAAAGTATGATCCCTAGGCCTTGCTTCTAAGCATCGAAACTCCGTTTATTTACTGTTCTATTGCATGTTTACTCGCTGCCATATTTTATTCAGATTGCTATTACCACTCATATACATCCATATTACTTGTATTTCACTATCTCTTCGCCGAACTAGTGCACCTATACATCTGACAAGTGTATTAGGTGTGTTGGGGACAGAAGAGAATTCTTGTATCGTGATTGCATGGTTGCTTGAGAGGGATATCTTTGACCTCTTCCTCCCTGAGTTCGATAAACCTTGGGTGATTCACTTAAGGGAAACTTGCTACTGTTCTACAAACCTCTGCTCTTGGAGGCCCAACACTGTCTACAGGAATAGAAGCGTGCGTAGACATCAATCTCCGGGAGGTGGTTTGGATGCAAGGATGAATGCTTGCGTCGCCATGTACCCAGCTTCGGGTGTCTTAGGAATAATGTTCCCCCTCGTGTCGATTGAAATAAAAGACATGTCAAGGTTTTGAACTAGGTTTTCTCTCTCGCCTCGGTGTATATTTTTGCGGGCGAGATCTTGCTCTCCTTCGAGCTTCCCCGTGACTATCTCCCGAAGTTCCTGAATGTTGACTTTGCTCCGCTCTTTGCCTCGCTTGACGCTTCTGCCCTATCCGACTGATCGTCGAGCTCTTCCTGCGTGCTCTCTTGATACGCTTATAGCTCTCGATATTCTGTTTCTCGAGCTCTCTCCTGGTGCGCGCGAGTCTATATTGATACGCTTGTAGCTCCTCAGGTGTCGCCGTAATGGTCATTGGTTCTGTACCATCAATAGCTCTTGTGACTCGATCCCACACTGCCTGCGGAAATCGCACCATCTCTCGTGTTCCTGGTCCGATATATTTTGTCCCCAAACCTCGCGTGAGATCTGCGGGATCGACGTACGGATTTCCCGCATCGTCGAAAGCCTCAGATGTCGCTGGTTCTGCCCGGCTTGATTCTCCAATTACATAAATCTGATGATATTTTGGATTTTGAATTTTGTCGAGATTGGTGACACCATCATAGAGATTGGTGAAGACCTTTCCAACAGTGATGGATTTGTCGATGAAGTTGAAGTCTGTCGGTGTCGCTCGAGTCATCGCTTATATAGGAGTCCGCGGATGACTCGAAGGACATGTCGCTGAAGATCTTGACGAGTTTTTTGCTTGCCTTGGTGCTGATGAAGCGTGGCGACGAAATTTCCTCGTCGCCTGACTCGATGGATGATGTTGAGCTTGAAAAATCGGGATCAACCGCCAATAATCCCGACGAGATCGGAACTTCGAGACGATACGCTCCTTCTTTCTCGACGCGGAAGTGGAACTTTCCAAACTTCATCTCCATGGGCTCCTCCAGATACGCATATGCATCCAAACGGGAGGGCGGGTGAGGAACAAAATCGACTAGATCAGTTTCGATCTGTTTACCTCTGTTCAAAGCGTTGCTTGCAGTTGATGAAGTCGACGATCTTGAACGTGCCATCGAGATCAGCTCCTTGTCGCCTCTAAATCCCACAGACGGCGCCAATTGACAAGGTATTAACTTGTCAATGCCTATGAGTCGTAGACTAGGGTTTCGTTGGATGTAGAGGGCAAGTAGATCTCGAAGGTTTCAGCCGAAAATTACTCGACGATATGAAACCTAGGGTTTGTGAAACAATGATTCGATCCTTTCTTTGTCCCTCGACTCCCCCTTATATAGGAGGCGGAGCCGAGGGATTCGTGATACGCAAGTTTACAGAGTCCGGGAGGGTTTCTAACCCGTCCCGCAAGATTACAAATAATGCTTCCTATTACAACTCTAGCTTTCATTAATAGTATCTTGGGCTTCCGAATCTTCTTGCTCTTCGGGTTATGGGCTTTCAATAAACCCCGGGTGCCATCTTCGGCAGGCCCATTGGGGATGCCTATGTCATTCCCCTTCGACAACGAAATGCGCGTCAGCCGCCATTTATCGTTCTTTTTGAGCTTGCTATAGCAATGCATTAGCGCGAACGACTTCCCGTCCGAGTTCTTCCGGTACATATCCATGGCCTTGTCGAACTAACAATAGGAAACACAATCATAGATCGTCAAACAAAATGTAGGCGCTACAGATTAGCTAAGAAAGAGTCGTACCACGCCACTGACGTTGATGCCGTTGTCGCCTCTGGTCTCGACCTCGTGATGGAACATGTGGAACATGTTCACCGACGTTTGGATGATGGCCCATCGCATCGACATTGCCTTTTGGCTCCTCTTCAGTGTCACTTTGTTTTAGTCGTTGTTGATTAGCTTGCGCTCATCAAACTCGGCCTTGATCCTCGCCCAATACTTCCCGTACTTTTGGTTGGCACCGATGATGGAGTCATGGATCACCGTCGACCACGACTCGCAGAGATATTGGTCCTCCAGAACCGTCCACTTGGGGCCTCGTGTGCCCGACGCCTTCTTTTTCTTCTTCTTCTTCTTCTTCTTCTTCTTCTTCTTCTTCTTCTTCTTCTTCTTCTTCTTCTTCTTCTTCTTCTTCGTCTTCTTCTTCTTCTTCTTCTTCTTCTTCTTCTTCTTCTTCTTCTTCACGCCGGCCGCGTCAACCTCCACGAGATCATCGCCATCCTCCGCGGCACCCGCGTCCTCGTCGTCGTTGTCCTGCACCCCTTTCCCCTCCCCCTCCTCCCCTCCTCGTCGTCCTCCTCAGCACCGGCGCCCTCGAATTCGAGCGGGCCCCTGCGGCCAGTGAACGGGGCGCCGTCTGCACCGGGTCCTAGCTCGTGCTGGGGCACTTGCTCGTACGTCGGGGAGTAAAGGACGGCGTTGGGGTTGAAGCCTCCATGCGGCAGCGTATTCTGGTAGTGCGGCCACAAGTTTGGCATCACGCACCTGGGAGTGGCGGAGGGGCCATCGTTGTAGAACCCGGATGTCGACGGAGACACCACTCCCGGAATGCACACCGGCGCCAACGTACTCCATAGGCTCACGTTGGTGGCAGCGATACACCCGGTGCTGGTGCGCGCGCGCCGCCAACGCCTTCTTCTCCAGCTGCGCCACCCTCCGTCCCTTCCGCTCCGCCATCGACATCTTCCGGCGTAGACAGTCTTGATGCCACTGATCTTCGGTCCAGCCTTCCGGCTTCTTCTTCGGAGCCGGTGCCTTCAGCGGCTTCGCGAAGGGCGCCTTCGCCCCATTGCCCGGCGGCTTCTTGGCCGCTTTCTTGGCCATTTTTTGGGGGCCGTCGGCGGCACCATGGATGGGGAGAGGGTAACGGCGGTGGGAGGAACATAGTAGCGACGGCGAGAGGGAGAATTGAATCGGCGGGATAGGAGGTAAAATGTGTTGGGAGGGCAGAAATGCGCGGCGGAAGAGGCGCGATGTGGCGGGAGAGGCACGATTTGGCGGGAGAGGGGACGAATTTTTCCTGTGCCGCTGGCGGGTCGGTCCCGCGTCTTCTCGCCTCGCTTTTCGTTGTGTCTGGCGTGCCCGGAGCGTCCCGTGTGTAGCGGAAACGGGCTCGGAGCGCCGGACACCGTATTAAGCCACGCCGGATAAAAATAACTTTGAGACACGGGGCTAAGAACGTTTTTTTGTCCAACGCCCTAAATCTTTTTGTGGACGCGGCTGGAGATGCTCTTACACCGACCTGGACAGGGGCCGTCTATGCAGGCACTCCCAGCTCTGTGCTCCTCCCAGTCATCGAGAAAGAACTAGAATAAATGTGTCAAGCGAAAGGAAAGTACTCCCTCCATCCGTTAATAGATGTCCAGTGGTTCGTCTAAATTTGAATGTATCTATGCCTAAAAAATATCTAGATACATTCGAATTTAGATAAATTTGTGACATCTAAAAATGGACAGAGGTAGTAGCAAATTATAATTGGGCCAAGAGTCCATTACCCGAAGATCAGAAAGGTGGGCCAGCAAACCGGTGCCAATGGGGATGAGAGCTCTGTTGTTCTAGACATGATTTTTTTGAATTATTTCCTGCAAAAATCTGTTACTAAAAGAAACTGTGAAAACCTGTTGAACTATCATGTTCCATACAAGAAAATACTCCCTCTGTACGGAAATGTAAGACGTTCTAGCAACTGTTTTAGCAGTCTTAAACGTCTTATAATCTGGTATGGAGGGAGTATAAAATAAGAACCAGACAATCTAAAAAAACAACCAGGATGGACATGAGATGGCATTTTCATCTGAAGTTCTTACAAGACGAACTCATCATCAGACATGAACCAAAATGCAAAAAGATATAAACTATAGCCACTCGAGAAAAAAGAAACATGTAAACGTATCTATATCACTTAGGTTATGTTAGCAAGAATATGCTAACCTAACCTACTTCTTGATGTAAGCATTTTTTTGGGACGGGAGATAGAGAATCAAAAGAGCCGAGCACAAAATCAATATACATGACATATATACAGGAGACACTCTACGCTATCGCACTATTTAACGCTATAATGTGAAAGAAGGGCCGAGCAGGCCACATAGGACTTGGTGTTCTATCGCTGTGATTTCATTTGTATCTTTGGTTTTGTATTTCGATGGGCTCCTTTGGAGCTGGAGGCCTGCAGAAACATAACCAATCAATAATTTACTTTGTGTTCAAATTTCATCTTCTCACGAGACTTATGGCCTACAAACTGCAACAAAATTACCTGAACAGAATGTAAGATATCTTCCAGTTCTACGGTGATATCTGAGAAAACGGGTCGCATATGAGGGTTTTCATCCCAACACCGTTGAATCAATTTAGACAACCTTGGATGCACGGTTGAAGGGATCACCAAGCGAAATCCCTGATAAACAAGGAGCAATGAGCCAATGATCACTTTGGTACACCCACTATCGACAGTTGATTGCTCAATACTGAAACATACCTGTCTTACTGACAGTGCAGCTTGCAATGGTGTCAAATTTTCGTACGGGATCTGTAGGTAACAGTACCAAGGCAAGTTTAACCAAAGTTTACTGATGTTGGAAGAACTTGAAAGAGTAAAACCTGGACACAACACCAAGGTTTACCTTTGAAGTCACCAACTCCCACAGAACAATAGCAAAGCTGAAGACATCAGCCCTATGATCATAAGCCTTGTGGTTTATAACCTGGTAGGACAAAAAACTGTAATTAGCACATCTTGTATGCGTAATAATACAACACCTCAGTTGAACAGAACCAACAACCTTCTGAGTTTTGTCTGACAGATCAAGCACAAATTGTTCCATAAACTGATGTGGGTAACTAATAAATAAATAAAACAATGTCATTTGTCACCAAGTTATAGCACATAGTTTGTCCATCATGTTCAGGGACTTGGTTGTGGAAGCGTGTCACAATACAAGATCGTTGAGAAAATGCAGGATATCATATACTTCCTAGAAAAGGAAAAGTACAACGAATAAAACGACAACACACCTCAGGTGCCATCCATCTGTAGGTGCCAGTTTCAGCAGTCATGTCTCCCTCTTGTGATCGGTGACGAGAGACACCAAAATCTGCAATCTTCACAACCTATTTTAAGAAAGGAATCAGAGAAATTCAGCAAAACTAAATTTAAAAGTAAATAATAACTTATTAAAAATATGCATACTTGGCCGTTGCCAATTAACAAGTTGGCAGTCTTCAAGTCTCTATGGATGATGTTATTCTGGTGCAAATAATCCATCCCTCTCGAGATGCCAATAGCAATCCTAAGAATCACTGATAGCTCCAAGGTAATGTTTTTCTTGTGAAGGAAGTCATATAGATTACCTCCAGGCATGTACTCTGAAGCATAATAATAAGAGTAAAATATCAGTTGACAGGGGATTTCAGTTTGGCTGATGATATAGACAGACTTCTTTTTAAGCAAGAGACAGGGGCCTACAGTTTCAACTGTCAGAAATGAGTAGTAGAAGTTTGTATAAACAAGCGAAGGAACAGATGATCACTGCTGCCTTCTGGCCCAGCAGCGATCTTACATACACAGGACGAAACATAGAATGAATGTGGAGAAAACCTGTGAACAAAACGTAAGCAAGCTTCAGACTGTGGGTACGTCCAGCGGCACACCATCTTAAGTGTCGAGCCACTGGATGTCAGCTTCTCAGTTTGCTAAATACTTAACTTGACACGCCAAAAGCTAGACAGACTAAACTACTTCAAAGTGTCCAAATCAATGAACTAAACATGAGAAGACACGAGCAGGCAATACATGTCGTAGCAGGCCTTTCTGGGATCGAGTTACGAGAGAGTCACAGTAGAAAAAGCACTTTAAAATCAGCAATTGCCCACTATAATCATAGCTGTTGCCCACTATAATCATAGCTGAAACTAATTGGGCAAAATGAAAGGATGGGCAGTGACCTGTCGATCCGATAGAAACAGAGTAAACATATTCTTCTGGTCAGACATATGTTTTTAATTTGTACTACATTGCAGCAGGATGTAGATACTCTTTATGTACGGATGTAATTTTCAAAACATCCCTCAAGACTTATCTGTTCTTGAAGTGCCTACCAAAATGCATAGAAGACATGAGTTATTCCTCCATCTTTCAAGCTCTGCTTTTATTTTTTCCTCCTCTCTAAATCAAGCTTATCAAATTTGTAATCAAGAGCTATTTATATTTAAATGCTAAAGTATATGATGATGAATGATCAAGCACATACTGGTTAGACCTAAGCATGACCACAGACATTTAGCCACCAATACTAATCATAATGTAACTCTATCCCCATGCATGAGCACTTTCATGTGAGCCTGGAGCAACAAAGATACTGAGTCATATCCATACAGCAGGAAGCAATATTATTGTCTGACCTGTCACAATGAGATACTTCCGATGCTTTGTGCATGCCCCGTAAAAGCGAACGACATTTTCATGATTAACACTCCTGCACATGACTATACTGTGTTAGCATTGTCTGGAATTAGATGATTTGGTGTCTTGTTTATGGGTGAAAGAAGAAACTATACCTTAAAATCATTATTTCTTGCAAGAATTCTACATTTGAAGAATCATTAACATGTTCAGCTCTAAGGTACTTTATTGCAACATCCATACCAAGGTAAGTTCCTCGATATCTAAAAAACGAGAACAAAAAAAACAAGACCATTTGTTATTGGTTAGCAAACACCCCGATATCTCCACAAATAACAGTACAGTTGGTTTAACTATGTATGTTCACATGTGACTTGTAAAACTATTTCACTGCGAAAATGCAAGAAAAAAGGCATGCAATCCACACTGGTAGTTAATTAAGTGGTGGCTGTTGTTCTCATCCACTAACTTCATGTTACTCTTCCCAATATTTCCTAACCAAGTGTTATATAGTTCCTGGCAGTGTTTATTCTTAATTAATGCAGAGGCTGGAATAATGCTTCCATTATGTGAACAGAGTTTTGCAGTTCTTACAAATCCCCAGAAGATCCAGATGCAAACTTATCCATAGGTTGCAGGAGATTCCTGTCGAATTCAGAATCACCAATCTTTTCTTGCAGTTCTCGTATTCGCTCCGAGGTTGAAGAATTTGTTGGATTAGATAATGAGGGCTGCATTCCACAAGGAAGTTAAAGTTGTAAGGAAAAGGTTATACATGGTGTGTTCATTCTACAGTCTTATAAATCTGACTTTCTGACTGCAAGTATTTACAACGCTGTATTTACTGTGAAAAGTTGAATTACCAGCACCTTTTGTAGGTAACCAGGCAGTTACTTCAAATTTGAAGTACTCATACAAGCAATGTAAAAGAAGGAAAGAATCATACATGACTACGTTTCGCTGTCTCCTTGAGCTGCTGCAGCAAACCATCTGTCTCCTGCATATAGCATGGGGCAATGTTTTTACTCAAGGAAATCCTTGTAAGCAACAGTCTGCAAACAAACACACAGATGCTTCACTACCAATAAGAATCTAGAGGAGTACATTGATAACCAAATTGCACGCAAGGCTTTTGCGTTTTCGCGAAAAAAGTGTAGCAGTTGAGGTGTTAACCATCTAGTTTATCGTCAGCACCATTTCGGTCACTACATCTTTGGAAGCAGGTGCTCCGATTTCATGGGTAAATGTCAAAATACAGCTCTAGTTCTTATAAACAAATACCTACTTGCATATGTGGATAGTTAGGGTACGAATCTTCCACTACGTTCAAGCCGAGACAGTCCTAGGTTTATAAATTCGTTACAAACTAAGATGGGGCCAAGAATTTTTAGTTTTGTTGACGACAACTAGGGTAATTGGGTAAAACACATATAACTGGCATTCTTGTGCCAACTGGAACTCTGAAGAGTGCAAAATATTTCATGTGTTTTCGGATCTGCCCCTGTAAGACTCAAAAGACACGTTGTGCACTTCCAGAGACGTGTTAATACACAAACTAGCAGTAAAAACATGCACTAAAGTTGTTTACCTCTGTTTCCCAGCCATCAACAACAAATACATCCAAACACAATCCATCTGTTGTTGAGAACACATGAGCTTCACGGATGTTCAATCCAATTTCAGACAGCAAAGCAGATAGCTATAAGAAGAATATTAAAAAAATTCAGAGAAGTTAGGATGACATGGCACATATAGAAATCGAAATAGAAAAACCACGGCAGATGGAGTGGTAGTCCAAAGTCAAACCTGACTGAGGAGCTTTGGCTTGTCAATGGAGGAAAAGATAATTTCATGAACAAGGCGGATTTCTGGAGTGTCCCTCCTGTGGAGAATTTAGATGCCAATTTCAGCAATGTATTTCATGGAAGTGAAGTTAGAGGTGGAGACATGATACCATGCGGAAATGGCCTCAAAGTCATCGACGCCTTTTCTCCTCCCCAAGCTCAGGTCCCCCATCATCCTTTGGCACGGAAACTCGCCCTGCCTGCATCATGGCAGATTGGAAGCATTCTATTACCAAGCAAGGCGATCGAGAAACATTCAAGGTAAAGCCATTCCAGTAATTCAGAGCAAAACTTGCGCGTCAGAAGTTGCAATTATGATACTAGTAGATTTGAGCAGAGATGAGCAAGTGGATCGTAGAAGACGCTTGTGTCCCGGAGCAGGCTGGGTAGACCCGTATACGTACCTCGGGCTGGAAAGCAGAGCATCCCCGCCATTGCCGTTTTCCGCCGGAGCGGACGGCGCGTCCTTGGGCTTCTCCTCCTGAAAGCACTGCTCGATCGATCACGGCCGGGGGCAGAAGAGAGCATAGTATTGACTATTGAGTGAGTGAAACTGAAGGGGAAAAAAAAAACAGAGCGAGCAAGCGAGCGAGCGATATACTATATGAAGAGAAGAGGTGATGCGAACTCACGCGCAGGAAGCGCGCGTGGAAGACTGGGCGCTTGTCGGGGTGGGCGCACTCGGCGAGGATCCTCCGGTGCAGCAGCACGTCCTCCGCCTTGTCCACCTGCAGGTCGATGGAGTAGCTGCACCCCCGAGAGCACAAGTTTGAGAGAGAGAGAGAGAGGGGGCACGGCGTGGTGGGGTGGGCGGACGGACCTGATGGGGAGGCGCTCGTAGTGCTCCTCGAGCAGCTGCTCGAAGAAGGGGTCCGTGAGGGCCTCCTCGTTGCCGATGGCCCGTAGGCGGTGGTAGATCCCCTTCCTGACGTCCTGCAACGGCGGCCCGTGCGATGCGCCGCCGCCGCCGGAGGAGGAGGCGGGCGGCCAGGAGCTCTCGCCCACGCCCTCCTCGACGCCGTCGTCGCTGTCGCCCCCGTCGTCCATCCGCGCGCGCGCGGGGGGGGGGCCTACGCGGCGGCCATCGCGGCGGGCCTTTATGGGAGGGGGCGGAGTGCGCGCGACGGGGAGGAGGTGGATGGTGACGAACGGAGCGGAGCGGAGCGGAGCGGGGTGGGGAATCCGAGGGGGATCTCGTTGGCGGTTGCGGCAAGAATCTTCTAGAGGGCGGCGCCGGACCCGTATTTATAGGCCACCGGCGACAGAGACGAGACGGTGAGCCTGCCACGGGAGGCTGGAGAGTGACGGAGGGATCTTCTGCGCCGGCGTGTCACGGCGGCCGGTAGGAACACGACACGTGGCGCCGCGAGACGGGTCCTTATCCGTTTCGAAACCGGGGCCCACCAGCTCCTTTTTCCGGGAGTAGCGGAGGTGGATTGGACAGACGGCTAGTATCGATGCGTCAGCCAGGTGGGCCCTCCTGGCGTTGAACGGTTACTCGGTCCCACTTGCCAGTGGAGAAATGGTGGAGTAGGAGATTCCCGAGTAATGCTACACCTACAAAAATATTTTACAAAAAAGTCATACGGACTCACATAGCAGGGCCAAAAATCCAAACTCAACCCCGGTTATTTAGGAGGGGGTCAAATTTCAACCAACCAATGTAATCCACGTTAGCGCGTACAGTTTCCGTAAGCCACTTCGTCCGTACGTCCAGGATTACCTGCGACTGGATTCCTTCAAAGATTCCCTCCTGCCCGCCCGCCCGTGACCTTCAATTTCCCGTACGCGCGCCATGTACTACTGGGACTGGGCTACCGCAACAAACAATATTCTTCTAGCCTACACTCCTCCTAGTCGTGTCAACCACGTCCCTCCACTTATACTGGTGTACTATCCTAGATTATACTGTAAGAGTTTAGAGGAAATAAAACCAGCGCTATGCATTAGGCGGCTGTACGAACCCCGTACACCAGCCCAGCCGTCTTTCACACGGACACGGTCCGATTTACTTATACGAGTAATGTTCGTGCGTTCGATCGATCGATCATGGTACAAAAATAAAATGATTTGTATGTATTAATTTTTTTAAGTATGTAACATTCATTTTCAATATTTTTCTAAAGTACGTCATGTTGTGAAATTTACGGTGAAAATTTTTCCGCCAATCGTACAAAATTATTTTGAACGTAAACTTTTTTCTCTGCGTACGTAAACATTTTACGATATTTCTTCGAACTATATCCATCCATCATTTTTTCCTAGCTTATCTAACAAAATGTGGTTGAGGGTGCGAATAGTGGATGGTCGTAGGGAGGCGTAGCCGGAGAAAGGTGCGGCCACGCGACTCGAAGGAGGCATGACTAGAGGAGCGCAGCCAGAGAAAGGTGCGGCCGGTAGGAGTGGAGCCGACACAGGAGGTGCGAGGTGCGGCCATAGAAGCTCAGACATATGGAGTCGCGAGCAAAGGGCGCGCATCTGAAGAGGAGTCACCGAAGGCCCTGTTGGTGGCGCGGGGGTAAGAAAGGGGAAGAAGGGCTAAGGGACTCGTTGTGGGGTTGAGAAAGAGAGCGACATATCAGACCGGTAGAAAAACATTTAAAAACTCGAAAAGGTCGCGTATAAAAAATTCGTGTTCTATGTAAACCAATATATTTCGCGTTCTATGTAAAAACAAAGATAAAGAAATGCCCCTAGTGTGCATTTTTAGCACCGAATTTTGTCGACGATCAACAACTTTGCGAGCACATAGTACGTCGAGATGTACGCAATATTTTTTATTGGAAATTTGTAACATTTAAAAATTCTTTTAAAACTTATCTAAGAAAGGAGTATATGCTCGTGAGTGGGGAAAAACACCTTGTATGACACAAACGCTTAACTTTGGGCCATAGGGGAAAAGGTTGTGAGATACGAGAGCATGTTTGGTTCCTACTCGTATGTTGCCATGCTGTTCCTTTTCAAGGACAATCGATCCGACGACCTAGCTGGCCGGACTGGGATTCTTTCTCCCGTTCGGCGGCCGCTCTATGTGCTGTTGCCAAGTGCCCGCCCGCCGGCCGGCTAGCCGGCAGACAACAGGAACCAAATCTCGCAAACAACAAGGCGGTGGAGTGGAACCCAGTCGTGCAGAAAAACAAGGTAAAGGTTCAAAGACCACCGACGGCATGGACTTGATTGGTCCTCCGACTCCCCAGGTCGCAAAACTATAGCGAAAGGTCGCCAATATCCATGGTGCTGGAGATGCGCCTCTAACTTGCTCCTCGTCCTACTACATGTCAACCACGTTCCTCCATGGTAGGGACGGAGGGCAACGTATGCTATCACTACCTCAACTTTGGTCGCTAGGAAAACGGATGGTGGGAAATGAGAGCATGTTTGGTTCACACTTGCATTTCACCGATTTTTCATAGTAGACTATCTGACCATGTCACTCCAAACAATATGGCAGAGAAATTGCTGCAAACAACTGAGCACATATGTTTTTTTCGGTTGCTCGCAAACATATAAGTTGTGGTAATCACACAAACATTAGCCTAGTAGGGCCGGTGCACCTGTGGGAAAGTTTGAATGAAAAAAAATACTACTACGACCATGGACCTAAGATGCTCCCAGTATGTATCCAAAATCAGGGAGGAACCTGAAGCTGGCTGGACAAACTACTAGGATTCTCAGAGCATGTTCCGGCGGCCGCTATATGCTGCCGCCAAATGCCCAAAGCGTCCATCCAGGATGCGCCTGCTGGCTTGTGCTCCAGACAACAAGAACCCGATCATGGAAAGAACAAGGCAGTGCAGCAGCCCAATCGTGCAACGAACAAGGCAGATTCAAAAAAAAAAAGTAAAAAATCCTGGCAGGCGCACCAACGGCATGGACTTGATTGGTCTTCAGGTCGCAAAACTATAGGGAAAGGTCACCACCATGATGGCTGTGGGCAGAGCACTCCAGCTAAAAGAAAATGGAAAGTTGGCGTAGACAATTGCGCTGAAACTTAACCGCCTCGGATCAGTCCGAGTACATTGTACACAACCCAGATAATAATATACTGACCCGGTGTTCCTTTTCACCCAGCAACTTTGTTACCACCACCCAAGAGAGCGGAGCAGAGCAGATGAATGTCGCTGCCACGCTTAACCAGGTGTTGAAACGAAAGCAGCAGTAACAATTAACTAAAAAAGTTACTACAGGTATCAAGAGGGTTTTAGGCGATGTGGCTTTGTACCATCGCAGGGGCCAATGCGCTACACCACGCAAGAGGCCGTTGATAAACCAGCCATGACGGGGATGTTGAGCACTTGATAGGGCAGCCACGAGATAGATTAACTCGAAAGGAGAGACGCAAAACGAACTCTCTCGGTGGGCCGACAAGAAAACAAATACCAAGAACTATGGGTGCTTGCTTAGACCAATGATCCGTCCAGGATTAGGTGACGGGAGCATGGAATCAAGTGGCACGAATCCGACAGGAGATGCTGAGCGGAAAGAATCCGCTGCCGAGTCATTTCGTATTAGTATATGGGCACCCACGGGAAAGTTTTTCTGGGCGGCAGACGCGCCCATCCACTTCCCCAGTGCTGACCCAGCAAACTTGACAAACTAATACACCATGGGGTCAGTCACGGGGAGGAGACTGCATGAAACTCATAAGTGTATAGGTCATTCAGACTTCAGACTTGAGGTCAATAAAACAGCTGGAGAAGCAATACATCAGGTTAGAGAAAAAAAAAACTATCTGAAGCAGTTCACAGAAAAAAATGAACTAGTTAAAAATTAGTAAAATGGATTCAACATTTAACAATCTTAGTTAGGCCAGAAACACACGGTAGCACAGCACATGGGGGCTACAGAAATCAATCCATTTCTCGGAACACACAGTGACGCAAGTGCTCACGAACAAAGCCGCTGATGATTGGTTAGCACTGCTTTATTTTGTTTTTGGCAAGGCATTAGTTAAACTGGAAACCAACGCTGTACCCTAAACAATGCATGAGACCAACACTACTGTTTTCTTTTAAGGTTTGCGCACCAAATCCTGTTTTAATCAATTAATGCAAGGCTGAGATCAACTGGAACAGTTCAGTTTCTAAATGACACTAGCAGAGTGCGGCTATGGTTCAAAGTCAAGCATGACACGCACAGATATATATACAACTGATAGAACATCGTGAGTGCAGCGACTTTCAAATGCTATGTGTTCCGTGTTTTTTAGACAGTTCATTAGTGCATATATAGTCCAGTGCTGATCTTGTCTGAAACATGGTGAGTCAATACTTAATTATCGAAGTACTCGTTGAGATAGAAGGAACATTTCCCTGCTACCCCAACCGCAACCAGTTTGTAAGCAATCAATTGACCAGCAAGCAAACAGTTTGTAAGCAATCAATTGACCAGCAAGCAAACAGTATACTACTACTAAAACAGGTTTGCAAGTAATTGACTAAGTACGCAAACAACAGACTACTACTAAAACAAGTTGCAAGAGAACTTGCCAATCACAACATTAGGTATTTAAATGACTCCGCTAAAATGTAAAACCTGTACAGAACGAACATACTGGTGTCCATTCATCTTACACAAACTAAAAGGGCTTCCTCAAACTGAACAAACATCAATCTGTTTTCTAATGAAGTAGGGGCATGCCACTGTTTATCAAAACTAAATACGAACATTCAGAAACAGAAAATGAGGGACAAACATGCACCTGAATATTGTAAACTGGTATTAGACTTCCGACCAACTAGCATTAGGTAGAAAGAAATTGCATAGCAACCATTAAATCAAACAGTTACAAAAGTCCCATTTGCATACCAACTTTTAAATAAGGCTAGTATGCCTAATGATGAACTGTCTAACATGTGAGAAGAGCAAACACCTAGATCTTATTTCAGAAGATTTGTATCACTTCGCATCCAGCAATACAACGCACATAATGAACCTGGATGAACCAAGATTTGCTAAAGAGCCAAGCTTACAAGAATATAGAGTATGCAACTTCAAATTTCTCTGACAAAGCATTAGTTAACTGGGCAACAATGGACTGGACGCAACTACAGATTTCTTTTAAGCTTTAGGCACCAAATCCAGTTTTGGTCATTAATGAATGGTTGAGATGAACCGGAAGATTCAGTTTCTAAGTAACATTAGCAGACTACAGCTTTGGTTCAAAGTCAAGCATGTCACACAAATAATATATACATATGGCTGGTCGTCGTTACTAAGATGGCAGCGACTTTGAAAGATTATGTGCTTACATCTGTTCCCATGCTTACATTTTTGTATACGTACAATAGAGTAGTGCTTACATAGTCCACTGTTGATTTGGTCTATACATTACTTAGTTATCAAAATATTAGAAATTAAAATTGACAAGACATATCCCTGCTACCCGACCAGCAAGCAAACAGCATACTACTCAAACAAGTTTTAAAAGAAATACCCATGCACACAAAAAGAGTGGACCAAAATTGGAAAACACGTCAACTATACTGCTCCACCTACGGACAGTTTGTACTCTTTATGTTCATTTGACCAACAAATAGACAGGTTGCACAAATATATGAATTTCACAAATTACTGTACCCAGAAGACATTAGAAACAATTGACTGGTGCTACGGAAGGGCAAACATTGTAATGTGCAGTTGACAAACAATTTAGCTTGAAAATGCAACGGCATGCTAACTTGTCACTAAGTATTCAAGTTACTCTACTAAAACGCAACATAGCAAGTGGTATAGATCTACATAATGGGCTGAATGAACATAGTAGCATTCGTATTAGCAGACTTCAAAACTTAACTAATATAGCTGGCTCACCGAAGTCATAGCACCAAATTTGATATTTCAAATCACCTAGTATTAGGTAGCAAGAAATTGCATAGCAGATGTAGATTAGAAGTAGCACAAGTTTCATTTGCATAGGGAAGGTAATAACAGGCTTCCATGCATGATGATGAACTACATGATAGTTTGAGAGATGTACATTATCAACGCCTAGCTTTAATTTCATGAGATTTTATCACTTCACGTCCAGCATGCGACTGTGTATAGTTTAAAAAAATGATGAACCAAGATTCACCAGAAGGACAAACTTACAAGTTACAAGTAAATGGTGGAATGATGGCTAATAAGTACAGTCTGACATGAATTTCGGTACATACATGTTGTAAATCTTAGAAATATGTGGTTCGCAATCCATGCAGTCCATGAGAAGACTTGCACGCTGCCTAAATTTTCCCGATCATTTGACAAGTTATGTATCAAATTAAAGTCTAATCAAGTTGCCAGGATCAAGCAACATGGGTAGTGAAATGGGGATCACAGAGCTCCAACGCCTCCAAGTACTACAGCAGCAGTAGTAGTTCGCACCATCAAAATTCAGAAATAAGATGGCATCACCGCAACTTCAGGAATGGTGGTGAGTTCTTTTATTTACATTGCAGTTCCAAGCAATCATTCGATGCACAGCATTAATACATCAGAGTACCATGAAAATGTTGCTAACTTAAGTAGAAAACAAGCGGACGAGTAACGAGCCAAACACATTAAATTTTGGTTCCTACAAACACGACAATTTAACAACTAAACATAGAAAGGGTCTACAGCATTTTAATGTCTCCACATGTATGTTTATTGTAAACATAGAAAGTTCATGTTGAGACATCTAACTCCCAGCTGCTATAACATTAAATTTTGGTTCCTACAAGCACGACAATTTAACAACTCAACATAGAAAGGGTCTAGAGCATTTTAATGTCTCCACATGTATGTTTATTGTAGGCACTTTACAAGTATGTTTTGAATTTATGTTGAGACATCTAACTCCCAGCTGCTATAACATAAATGCTTACTAGTCCATCAAAGTAGTTTGACCAGAGTTACCTACATCCTGTTAGTTTATATGTAGTGGTTCCGCAGTTCATGCATACACTAAAGTAGACTAGCTGCCTAAATTTTCCCAATCTTTTGATGAGTCACGTATCGAATGGAAATCTAATCAAATTGACCTAGATTCGACACAGGTAACGGAAAGAAGCTTATCAAGAAAGTTATTACTAGTTACAATTAGTACAAGAAAGAAAAAAAGTTTGTACGCATATGACAGAGTTTAGTATATCGAAATGTGTGTTTCCATATCATAAATGACGCACCGGTGATATAAACATGCAATATTTTGCTTAAATTAAACATCGTTGAATATACTACTACATGATAATAGTTCACACAGGGCGCTACAAGAGGTCAAAAGCTAATATGAGGGCAGAACAAATAACAATTATGAGGGCACAACAAACTTGTTTTTCATGTTCAGTTTGGGAAATAAGGCTTGTAATAGCAGGAGATACCAACCATGTATTCACTAGTAAATCACAATCCAAACTAGTTATAGAGAAATAATAAACTAAAATCTTGAGAAGCATCAACTCAAACTCTGAAACAAGAGCTGGTCAATATCTACAGGTACGGTTTGAACAGAATTTTCCATCGGGGCACTTTACAGGCAAGTTTTAATTTTTTGTTGGGGCGTCTACCTCCTGGCTCCTAGAACTCAAATGCGTGACTGCGACAGTGGCAACTCTAAGAAAGTAGTTTGACGACATTTACGTATATCGAGCTAGTATTAGTTTATAGTAGTAGTCCTGCAATCCATGCAGACAGCAAGGAGACTAGCTAACTCAACGTTCCTGGCCTATTGACGAGTCATCTGTCAAACGAAAGTCTAATCAAGTTGACCTAGATGCAACACCGGTAACCAAATACGGATCACAGATCACCAAGTAGGCAAAATAAATAGTCATTATGACCCCAGCAAATTCGTTTGTCAAGTTCAGTTTTGGAAACAAGTCAATAATGCTAACAATGGAAGGAGATACAGACCATGCACTAGTAAAGCAAACTCTGAGCTACCCATTGGAGGAACTCTATAGGTAAGTTCTTAATTTCTGTTGGGCATCTACCTCCAGGCTCCTATAACTCAAATGCATGGCTGCCACTGTTACAACACCATCGAAGTAGTTTGACAACAGTTACCGACATCCAGTTTAGTTCTTAATTTCTGTTGGGCATCTACCTCCTGGCTCCTACAACTCAAATGCATGACTGCCACTGTTACAGCACCATCGAAGTAGTTTGACAGCAGTTATCGACGTCCAGTTTAGTTCATATATAGTGATTCCGGCAATCCATGCAAACAGTAAGATAGCTACCTTTTTTTTTCTCAATCTTTTGATGAGTGGTGTATCAAATGAAAGTCTAACCAAGTTGACCTAGATGTGTGACACAGCTAACGAAAAGCAGGTCACAGAATAGCAAGTAGGCAAGTACTACATCAGTAGTAGTTAATATCATTCTAAATGTGCAAATAAAGACAGCATCACTAAGACACAGAAATGGTGGTAAATTCTTTTACTTACAGGTAGCTGGCAACAAATAACAAATTGCACGCAATTATCCGATGCACAACACTCGTACATCAGGGTACCAAGAAAATGTGGCCAAGTCACGAAAAAAAGCAGCAGACAAGTAACCACCTAAAAGCACTAAAGTTTGGTCACTATAAATGCCATATTCTAACATCTAAACATAGAAAGTTCTACAACATTTTAATTTATGAAACAAATAACCAATAGACCATTTCACATTCATAAAGTACAACAACCAGAAGCATTTCATCTGAGCTAGTCAAACGTAGCTGGTACATAGGAAAGTTTTGAACAATTATGCCCATCGTGCAGTAATATTTGATCTTAGGGCTGCACTAGCGCGTGACGGCAGTAAACACCTACACGTCAGCAGGATGTCTACGGCCAAGTAGTTAATCTGCTGCATGCATCATCAGAGGGCGCGCAGTGATGTCACACAGTACGACGTAAACATGAACGATTGCACGGGATAATTCTTGTTAAATATATGTTGGGGCATCTCCTAGCTCTCACAAGACATGAATGTCAACTGTTACAACTCAATCTAAGTAGTTTGACCAAAGTTACCTATGTCCAGATAGTTTATATGTTTCCGCAGTCCATGCGGATAGTAAGACTAGCTACCGACATTTTTCTCAATCTTTTGATGAGTCATGTATCAAATGGAGGTCTACTCCTTGACCTAGATGGGACACGGGTAACGAAATGAAGATCACAGAACACTAAGTAGGCAAGAATCACAGCAGAAGTAGTAGTTAATACCATTCTAAATCCACAAATAAAGACTGGGTCACTAATACGCAGAAGCACACAACATCAGAAATAGTTGTCAGTTTCTTTACTTACAAGTAGTTGGTGCCAACCTAACTACAATTCCAAGAAACCGTCCGATTCACAGAAATAATATAAGTTTGACTTACAAGTACTACCTCCATACCGGATTAATGGGCAATTACGCATTTCGAGTAATAAGTTTGACTACTAATTTGGTCAATAAAATATAAGATATACATCACAAAAATTATATTATTGGAACAACTTTTTGAAGACGAATCCGATGGTATAATTTTTATGGCATATATCTCATATTTTGTTGACCAAATTTGTAGTCAAACTTATTTCTCGAAATGCCTAATTGCCCATTAATCCGGTATGGAGGGAGTAGCTGGCAACAAATTAAAACCTACTGCAGTTCCAAGCAATCATCCGATGCATAGCACTAGTACATCAGGGTACCAAGAAAATGTAGCCAAATCACGTAAAAAAGCAGACCAGTAACCAGCTAAAAGCACTAACGTTTTGTTACTATGAATGCGACATTTTAACATCTAAACATAGAAAGTTCTACAGCAGTTTAATTTGTGAAAAAATTAACCAACAGGTCATTTCACATTCATACGTAGCTGAAACCAAAAAGCTGGACTAGCATCATCTCAAACTCTCAAAGAGCTGGTACATAGGAAAGTTTTGAACAGGTATACCCATTGAGGGCACTTTACAAGTAATATTTGAATTTAGGACTGCACTAGCGCGTGACGGCAGTAAACACCTACACGTCAGCAGGATGTCTACGGCCCAGTAGTTAATCTGCTGCATGCGTCATCAGAGGGCGCGCAGTGACGTCAAACAGTATGACGTAAACATGAACGATTGCGCGGGATAATTCTTGTTAAGTATATGTTGGGGCATCTCCTAGCTCTCACAGGGCATGAATGTCACTGTTACGACTCAATCGAAGTAGTTTGACCACAGTTACCTATGTCCAGATAGTTTATATGTATCCGCAGTCCATGCGGATAGTAAAAAGAGTAGCTACCGACATTTTTCTCAATCTTTTGATGAGTCATGTATCAAATGGAAGTCTACTCATGTTGACCTAGATGGGACACAGGTAACAAAATGCAGATCACAGAACACTAAGTAGGCAAGTATTACAGCAGAGTAATAGTTAATACCATTCTAAATCCAGAAATAAAGACTGGATCACTAATACGCAGAAGCACACAACTTCAGAAATAGTTGTCAGTTTTTTTACTTGCAAGTAGTTGGTAACAACCTAACTAAAATTCCAAGAAACCGTCCGGTTCACAGAACTAATATACCAGGGTACCATGCTAACGTGGCTAACTCAAAAAAGCAGACTAGTAACCAGCTAAAAGCAAACGTGGGCAACTCACATAAACAAACAAGCAGGCTAATATATAAGCAGGTAAAATCAACAAACGTTTGATTCCTATGAATGCATCATCTAGACATACAAAGGGTCTACAGGATTTTAATGTCTGAAACAACATTCCACATTCATAAAGTACAACAACAACAAGAACAATTGGAAGTATTTGATCAAGCTAAAAGAAGCAGTTTGAATGAAAGTAAAATGTTTGGCGATTCCTCTTGATGCAACAGGCAGGCAGACGTCGGAGATGAATGAGAAATGATAAGTTGAGCGTATATTGATTTAATAACGCACCGGCCAGTCTGTCTGTGTGGGATCCGTCTTTTCAAGGCATGGCTGTGAATCCTCCATCAAAGACAAAGCCGCGGTAGACGCCGTCGCCATATCCAGGAACGCCGTCGACCCAGTCCCATTTGCCGCCGCTGGTCCCTACGTCGTCCTCCTCCCACATAGCCAGCTTGCCGCGAACGCGCTTCCCAGCAAACCATACCTTGCCATCACCGCCAAACACCTTGACCTTGTTGTTGCCGCCGGCAGCGGGTGCGGGCATGGCGCTTCCCTGCGCAGCAGCAGCCTCGCAGAGGCCAGTGAAGCAGCGATACATATTGGGTGGCATGCGGCCCGCCTCGTCCCACTCCATGGTGGCGAGATCTAGGCGGAGGATTAGCACGGTGGAGCAGGGTGCGTCTATGGCGAAGGATGACCTGAGGCCGCCGATCATTAGGACGCGGCGGCCGCCCGCGCCGGCGAGCAGGCGGGGGCGCTTGAGGATCTCGAAGACGTCGCCCCAGGCGGCGCGCTCGACGGGCGCCCAGCCGCCGGTGAGCGCGGCGAGCGGGCAGGAGTAGAGCTTCCACTGGCTGCGCCAGGGGGTGCCGACGTCGCAGAGCGCGAAGACGGCGCGCGCGCCCGCGGCCAGGATGGGGCTCCGCGGTTTGGAGGGCAGCGAGAGCGGGTGCTTCATCCATTTGGCAGATCCCGAAGACGGGGTGTAGGAGAGCGCGGCGAGCTCGGTGAGGACGAGGACAACGCCGCCTGGTCCGGCGAGGACGGTGCCGTGGCGCGCCCAGGCGGATCCGAGCGTGGGCAGGAGGCGGTAGGTGCCTGCGAAGGGGTTGCAGACGGCGAGCGCCTTGGGCGGGTGCGCGGAGGAGGAGGTGGGGGCGGAGGTGGTGGAGGGGGAGGGGGAGGGTAGAGCGGGGGTGGAGGTGGAGGTGGAGTTGGAGTTGTCGATCCAGAGGTAGAGGAGTGAGCCGGATGAGGCGACGGGGGAGAAGGAGTGGTGGGGGAGGAAGGATGTGAAGGGTAGGCGGAGCCAGCAGCGGCGGTGGGGGTCGAAGGCGTGGAGGCAGCCCCCACCGTCGGGTCGCGGGTGGCGGAGCAGGAGGAGGCGGAGCGAGGGTAGGAGGGCGAGGAAGGGGTCGTTGAGGGTGTCGCGGAAGAGGCGCGAGACGGGGCGGCAGACGACGGCGTCACGGAGAGGGAGGCGGAGGAGGACGTTGTTGAGCGCGTCGGGCGGGAGGTGGTGGATGGGCGGCGGCGGGGCCAGGTCGTCGTCGGAGGCGGGCATGGCGAGGGCGAGGGCGAGGGGAGGGCTTGGGGATGGGGGAGAATCCGAATGGAGACGAGTGTGGTGGAAATGGAAATGGAAAAGCAGGAGGAGGGCGTTGACGTCATTTCAGCCGGCGTGGAATTAATAGTACATTGCGAATACCGTGTGCTCACCTACCGTGTCTTGTCTCCATGCAAGTGGGACCAAATAGCCCCAGCGTACAATGGCTTCCTGTCAGTGAGAGCGAACGGCTACAAGATGTGGTGTGCTGTGCGCCAAAGGAGGATGACACGTGGGTCCTCGCACTGTGGGGTCATCGGTGGGGTAGGTGCGCAGTCGAGTGATTAGCAGGCGGTGGGGTAGGTGTCAAATGGGATGCCGCCTACAGTGTCAAATGGGATCTCCTACCTAAATTACATTTATAGTGTACTAGCGCAATGCCCGCGTGTTGCCGCGAAAAAGAAAAAAATTACCGACTTCAAAATATAAAATAAAAATTGTACACTAATCGGAGAGTGCTAATTGGAAACCACTAAAACTGCAGAGGCAAGAACTTTGCTTGTACCATGGTCATATGGTAAATTCAGATAAAAATGCTAGATATATCCTAAATAATAGTGTTAATTCATGCGTGCTCAAACATGATTCAAATGCACATACTAATTAAATTCATGCACATTGCTGCAGATGATAACTGAAAGATCAACTTGTTATCATGTATTGTGGTCATGGATTAAACTTAGAGAAGCAAAACAGAGCAGTACAGATATATATACTCACAACGACCCAGGTCAATCTCTCTTTATGCAATTTGTTAGATGTTCCTACCGCACCATAGATCCAGAAATACTACTGATTGACCTTTAACATAGCAGTTACCAGTCAACAAAACAACAACAAATTGCTCTTGGTGTGTCTATTTGCACTAATTATCTCTCGCATTTGCAGCAGCAAAGCACACGTCTAAGCAAGCAAAACAGCTGCAGAAAAAAGTATCTCTCTAGTTGCAAAATAGCAACACAAGAAAAAGCAGCAGTGAATATGCAATCTCTTCTCGGCGCATCCCCTCCACTCCATCTCTAGGCCCCTACTCCGCCTCCCTGCATGACCATGTTGTTCCCCCTATCTCTCTCAAGTCCATCGGCAGCCTTCTGAAAGATCGAGATGTCGCCTAGAGGGGGCGTGAATAGGCAATTAAAAAACTCTTACGGATTTGTCTTGTAAGAATGCGGAATTAAACTAACTTTAGTCTACCAGCACAAACCCTAAATATGCTAAGCTCAACTAAGTGTAACAATAGCAACTAGAGCTAAGCAAGATAGGCACAAGATATATGTAGCACAAGTGATAGCAAGATATATGTACTTCAAGCACGATGGGTATCACAAGGAAAGAGAGCTCGGGCATAGAAATAACCGAGGCACGCGGAGACGAGGATGTATTCCCGTGTTCCCTTCCTTTGCAAGAAGGTACGTCACGTTTGGAGGAGTGGAGGTCCCACGAAGGATTCCCCGCGCCACGAAGGCTCACCCTATTCTCCGAACCACACCCACAAAGGATAATGGCCTTTTCCTTATGGTTAGCTTTTTCTCCGCTCCGGAGATGGCAAGCTCCACAACCACTTCACAAGCTCCACGAAGGAGAAGCCCGGGCCTCTTCGCAATGTTCTTGAAGAGATCACCGGAGCACCAACCGCCAAGCCAACTAGGAGGTTTCCCTCCAAGAGTAACAAGCTCACGGTCTCTCACTCGAACTAATCGTGGTGGAGAGCTCAACACTATGCAATGATGCAAAGCAAGAACACTAGAGGTGTTCAAGTCCTTCACTCTCAAATCCCACCCAAGCAACAAATGCTAAGACGAGATTGGAGATGAAGAACAATGGGGAAAGTCAACAAAAGACTCCAAGATCTAGATCCCAAGAGTTTCCCTCACTTAGAGGAGAAATGGATTGGTGGAAGTGTAGATCTAGATCTCCTCTCTTAGATCCCTCAAGAATAAGCAAGAATCATGGGGGGACAAGAGAGAGAGAGAGCAAGTTCTTCAAAGGCAACAATGGAGGAGAGAGAATGGGAAGAACTAACTTGCTCAAGGTGGAAGAAAGGTCTATTTATAGCTAGGGAGCAAATAAAACCGTTGGGGGGAAAAAGACAAAAAGACTGCAGGAAAAACGGGCCAGAAAATCGCCCTAGCCGGCCTGGCAGCCGGCTGACCGGAAAAACTGCTGAGGAGGCCAGCCAGGCGTCCGGTCGGGCCGGCCCACCGACCGGACGGGGCGGCGAGCGCGCACGGCGGCAGATAGGCCAGGTGGCGCGCGGGCGCGAGGGCTGCGCAGGCCGTGTGGGCCGCGCGGGGTGGAGGCGGCCCATGGAGGCGTCAGGCCAGGCCGGGGGCAGCGCCGGGCAGGCCGGTCACGGACCGGGCCAGCCGCCGGTCGTGGGCCAAAAGGCCACTGGAGGCGGCCCGGATGGCACCAGCGTCGGACCCGGTCGCGGACCGGGTGGGCCGGTGGTTGGGCCGGTCGGCCAGCTGGCCCCTCCCCTTTTTCTTTTTCTTCTTTTTCTCCTTTTTCCTTTTTCTTTAATAACTAATGCTCCCGAACTCCGATTCGCATGAAACCAATTTTGTTGGAAAGATAACGACGAATAGAATCCCAACAAAAACTAGAAATATGGAGACTCCTCATAGAACATTTTAGATGATTTTAGAGAGGGAGTCTCCCACCATCAAGAAACGGTGAAGACGTCCAAACTTGAAAACGCAATAGAAGATGCATGCGGATTCCGTTTTCGTGAACTTGGGCTTGTTGTAAAGCTAGCAACAAGCTCAAGAACCTCACAGAGAGAAATACCAAGAAAAAATAAGGATACGCAAAGTATGCAAAGGATTGAGCTCCCTAAGATGATGTGATCAAGTTACCCAACCGAAAGCCCCTCTTGATAGTGCGGCCCTATAATCCGGTCTCCCAACAACCACCTTGAGACCGGTAAAAGGAAAACCTAGCAAGGTCATACCTTTGCCTTGCGCATCCCGCTTGATCTTGATGATAGCTCTTCACGCTCCACTCAAGCCGGAATGCCTCACTTGATCATCGTCGCTTCGTGTAGACTCACAAATGCTCCCGCATACACCATGATGGGAAAGCTCTATTGATGCACATCTTCACATGTCCATTATCACCAAATGGACTGCAAGCTTCAAGCATGTGATTCACTTGAGATGCTCATCTTGAACTTGCCCGACTCAACCTTGTATCTTCTCATACTCTATCATACTATCTTGAGATGTATATAAAGAATTCTTCACTTGGAATCAAGCTCTCAAGATCTTGATCATCCATTGCTTATCACATAAGATAGAGTATGGCTAATATTGAGTTCCACATAAGAACTCCATCTTCATTTCTTCTTCTTGATCATATCACATATATATCTTCAAATCGATGATCTTGATGCCAATACACAAGGTGTATCTTTATCTTCATGGCATCCATACTTGAATCCAACACATGGAATACAAGTAGTACCTATGGAATATTCGTTCATATAAACTCAATGAAAACATTAGTCCATAGGGATTGTCATTGATTACCAAAACCACACATAGGGGCAATATACCCTTACACCTTCCCTCCCCATCCTATAATTAGGCCCGATGTTGTGATGCCTGATGCTGGTCAAAGTAGCGGCGGCGAGCGACAACAACACCTTGTTCTGTTCTAGTTTTCTAGATATGCGGCCCAAGTACATAGATGTTAATTCTGATACATACTTTATGCCATTAGGGTATGATGTTGTTGCAGAGGTTGAGTGTAATTGGTATCTTCGCGGTATTAATATATGCTCTTTATCAGAAAAATATTATGCATGTGGCATAATTCTAATACATATATACATATATGTATGGATACCTCCACCTGGTTTCCTCCGCATCTTGAACCGAAACAAAGGCAATTCTCGATCATGTATTGTGCTCCTGCTTTAGCAGCAGCTAGATTGTGGCCTAGTTAGCTCTCTTCTAGTCTTGTGCCACGCCCAGCTTATCTACATGTATATTAGCTTAGATGATAGGTGAATAGTTAAAGACTCCATGAGTGCCTCTGTAGGTAGTATCAGTCGCTGCACGATTCTAAATCCTGCCAGCACACCCACCATGCCCCTCTCTTATGTTTAAAATAGTCGGCTACAGGATATAGCCGCGGCCTCCCAAAACAGCTATAGCCTGGCTATAGCCGGCTATTTAAGGACTTTGACACCTTTTAGCGGGCTAATGCAGTTAGCCGCACCGTGCGGGAAAGGCTATAGCAGGCTATAGCCGGCTATTTTAAACCATGCTCTTATGGCTTCCTCTGATGCCACTATATATGCCTTTGTCCCCACAGCTTCTTCAGCCACGACTGCTTCTCTTACCATCGGGACCATGGCAGCGAGCTCTCTCCCTTCCGTCGGCATCGCCGCCGGTCTTCAACCAGTTCAGCATCACCAATCACGTCTCCACAATGCAGACAAGCACATCAACGATGTATGGACCTGATACGTCCCAAACGTATCTATAATTTCTTATGTTCCATGCTACTTTTATGATGATACTCACATGTTTTATACACATTATATGTCATTATTATGCATTTTCCGGCACTAACCTATTGACGAGATGCCGAAGAGCCGATTCTTTGTTTCTGTCGTTTTTGGTTTCAGAAATCCTACAAAGGAAATATTCTCGGAATTGGACGAAATCAACGCCCAGGGTCTTATTTTTTCACGAAGCTTCCAGAAGACCGAAAGGATTACGAAGTGGGGCGACGAGGCGACGCCACACTAGGGCGGCGCGGCCCAGGCCCTAGCCGCGCGGCCCTGTTGTGTGGGTCCCTCGTGATGCCCCCGACTCTGCCCTTCCGCCTACTTAAAGCCTTCGTCGCGAATACCCCAGTACCGAGAGCCACGATACGGAAAACCTTCCAGAGATGCCGCCGCCGCCAATCCCATCTCGGGGATTCAGGAGATCGCCTCCGGCACCCTGCCGGAGAGGGAATCATCTCCCGGAGGACTCTTCATCGCCATGATCGCCTCCGGATCGATGTGTGAGTAGTTCACCCCCGGACTATGGGTCCATAGCGAGTAGTTAGATGGTTGTCTTCTCCTCATTGTGCTATCATGTTAGATCTTGTGAGCTGCCTATCATGATCAAGATCATCTATCCGTAATGCTACATGTTGTGTTTGTTGGGATCCGATGAATATTGAATACTATGTCAAGTTGATTATCAATCTATCATATATGTTGTTTATGTTCTTGCATGCTCTCCGTTGCTAGTAGAGGCTCTGGCCAAGTTGATACTTGTGACTCCAAGAGGGAGTATTTATGCTCGATAGTGGGTTCATGCCTCCATTGAATCTGGGACAGTGACAGAAAGTTCTAAGGTTGTGGATGTGTGATGCGTGTAGTTGACACGTGATAACCCACAAGTATAGGGGATCGCAACAGTCTTCGAGGGAAGTAAAACCCAAATTTATTGATTCGACACAAGGGGAGGTAAAGAATACTTATAAGCCTTAACAACTGAGTTGTCAATTCAGCTGCACCTGGAAAAGCACTAGTAACAGGGGTGATGTGAAAGTAGCAGTAATATGAGAGCAGTAGTAATAGTAACACAGCAGCAGTAATAGTAATATGAGAGCAATGGCACCAGTAAATAGTTGATACTACTTCCAATGACATGTAGAACGAGTATATGATGATGAAAGATGGACCGGGGTTCCCAGCTATCTACACTAGTGGTAACTCTCCAATAACAAGTGCTGGGTGAACAAATTACAGTTGGGCAATTGATAGGATTGAAATAACATTAAGACAGAACATCAAGATCATTAATCATGTAGGCATGTTTTCCATATATAGTCATACGTGCTCGCAATGAGAAACTTGTACAACATCTTTTGTCCTACCAGCCGGTGGCAGTAGGGCCTCTAGGGAATCTATTGGAAATTAAGGCACTCCTTTTAATAGAGCACCGGAGCAAAGCATTAACACTCCGTGAAAACATGTGATCCTCATATCTAAGCCTTTCCCTCCAGTTGTCCCAATTTCTGTCACCTTGGGGCCTTTGGTTCCGGACATAGACATGTGCATACAACTTGTAGATACAATCTAAGCAATAAGTATAGAGCTTAAATCTAAGATCATGCCACTCGGGCCCTAGTGACAAGCATTAAACACAACAAGATTGCAGCAACAATAACTTCATAAACTTTGTAGATAGACAATCATAATGTAACAATCCATCGGATCCCGACAAACACAACACCGATTACATCGATGAATCTCAATCATGTAAGGCAGCTCATGAGATCATTGTATTGAAGTACATGGGGGAGAGAATACCAACTAGCTACGGCTAGAACCCGTAGTCCATGGGGGAACTACTCACGGAGCATGATGGAGGCGGTGGCGTTGATGGAGATGGCTTCCGGGGGCACTTCCCCGTCCCGGCAGGGTGCCGGAACAGAGACTTCTGTCCCCCGAAACGGAGTTTCGCGATGGTGGCGGCGCCCCTGGAGTCTTTCTGGAGTTTCGTCCATTGGTATCGCGTTTTTAGGTCTCCAGGGCTTAAATAGGCGAAGAGTCGGAGTCGGAGGGGCCACGGGGCCACCTCACACTAGGGCGGCGCGCCCTCCTCGGGCCGCGCCGGCCACACGTGTGGGGCCCCGTTGACGTCGAAACCCCCGGCGGGCGGCGAGACGGGCAACACCGTAGAGCCGGGAACAACTAGGGCTGCGGCTGGCCCCGGCCCCTCGCAGCGACGGCCCGCAAAGCCTCCTCGGTCGCACGCGCCGATGCCAACCGCAAGGGCGTGCCACCCGACCTATACCTGGTCGTGAAGGTGTGGATGATGCCTCGCTTAGTTCCCGCAGGGCACACACGTAAACATTAAATACGAGCCTCGATCGGCTCTCGAGTTATCTCGTGAATCGGCTCAAAGAGCCGATCCACCCATGATTCAGACGAGGTGTCCGAATATATGGTGGTCCCGCTTGATCAAGATAAAGCTGATTAGATCTACGACGATTTAGGGTTTTCACCGCATAATCGGATCATCCTACTCACGATTGGGCCTCGCGCTCGCGCACGGTGACCGTAAGCCGATCCTAGACAGGCCTAAAAACCAACACGAGGTTGATCCCCGGAACATCCTTTCTAGGGCTAGCAAACGCCACCCTACACGCCGCTGGATCCTCCAACCCTTTGTAAGGCCTAACTATTGCGGATGTTAAACTAATCCTTGATGAAACAAGGAGCAACCGTAACGGATCAGATCTACTAAACTATGATCAAGCGGGTGCCGCCGCCTACACCTAAGATAGGTGTAGGGCGGCTAGACATGCAAGGGTTGCACTACGAAAGCATGTAACATGAAGAACAATGCTAACCCTAACATGTCTAAGATAGCTACGTTGCTCGCCATCAAAAAGGCTTCGCATACGAGCAACGCATGAACAACGTGGGCAAGCTAGTGCTGCCTAGATCGCAAGATGCGATCTAGGCAGCATGGTGCTTACCGGTAGAAACCCTCGAGACGAAGGAGTTGGCGATGCGCCGAGATTTGTTTGTGGTTGAACGTTGGTTGTTGTTTATTCCATAAACCCTAGATACATATTTATAGTCCAGACGGACTTTCTAATGTGGGCGTGCACCAAACCGTGCACGAGTAAGATTCTAACTTCTAAACTAAGATGCGATCTAATATGTTACAGATACATGGGCAAACAAGCCCAACTTGGTATAAAAGGCCGATTCACGTATTCCTTCTATATATATTTCTTCAAGTCCATCTTGATCACGGCCCACCTCTGACTCGGTCAAATTCTGGTGATAACACATGCCCCCCTGGTTTTGGAAATGACATTTCCAAAATCATTATGCTCTTCTTTCATCGGGTCATGTCGTGGCAGAACCGTTGCAGTATCCGTCATCATGATGCCCTGCCTTCTCAACTTCTCCGCGTGACCTGGCAGTTTTTTTTTAGGCACCACTTCCTCGGAAACTGCTGTGGCATTAAACTTCCACTATATCCCTTTTTATTTAACCGCTCCGCACAGTTTGTTCCTGCATCTTCTTCGCGTTAGCGCCCCAAAAGCCGTCCTGCGCCACCATGTCCTCTTCCTCCTCTGCTTCATCGGATCTTTCCACCCAGTCCTCTTCGTCTCGTGCGCCGACGCCGGAGCCGAACCCGGCGGAAGTCCACGCGGCCAACATCCCCGCGCCATTGAGGCCGGGGAGGAGTCTAGCCATGACTTCTCCCTCTGGTCGGAGGACGACAAATCCTCGACGGACGGGGAGAGTGACCTCCGCTTCCTCGCCGACGGGGAATCGGAAGAGGAGAGCGATGACGATCGCTTCTCCTGGGACGACTTCACCTCCTCCGAGGAGGTGAAGGAGGAGGAGGACGACGACGACGACGATAGCTCCCCCGACGAGCCGCCGGCCAAGCGCCACTGCCCCTGGCCGGGAAATCCGAGTGACTTCGACGGCCGACGACGACGACGACGAGGAAGATGAGGACAATGAAGGTCCCGCCGGCGGCCGCCGGAGCGAGCGATGACGAGCCGGCCGGAGCAGCGACCGACACCGGCGATGACGGCGACGATGAGGGTAGCGACGGCCCGTGAGATAGGACATCTAGCATAGGACCGCGTAGCAGTAGATGGGGCCATGTATCCCCTAGTACCTCCTTTTGAGGGCCATCAGCTCCTTATGTAAGAAATCTATCGATGAAGAACTTTCCCCAATCTGATTTTGCCGATTCCTTTTAGCTTATCTTAGCCGATTTCCTCTGATCTTGCCGATTTGCCCCCTTTGCCAATGCGTAACGAGCCGATAGCAACGCATCGGTCCTTCGACATTTACCCTTCCGTTCTTCGACTGATGATTCGCTTTCCGGTGGATACTCGTGGGATTTCCGGGAGAGCCCTTAAATTTCTCCCATCGGTTTCGGCGATCCTCTTCGACGAGCGCTCATCATTTTGTGAAGAAGGTCGCAACGAAGATCAGCCGATGGTACCCCAATCAGCTCCTCAACGAGCATCTACCAGGCCTGTCTGCCCCCGAGTCTCGCCCAAGGCAAAACGAGAGACGAGGATACGTGGATTAGCCGTATGGACCTGGGCTTGATTATGTCTGAGGGAGCTCTTTATGCAGAACCAGCCGTTTTGAACATAAATCGGCTTCAAGGTGAGCTGCCCCCCGAGCTTCTTCAGTTCTTCCTGCACCTTGCCGGCTAGATCGGCTCCTTTCCTTTGGTGGATCTCATGCAATTCATCCTCGACCCGATCTGCACGTCCAGGCTGCTCTTGGCATTGTTCTTGAAGAGAGGATCTGAGCCCTTAAACTACTCCATTGAGGAGTTCTTCCATTAAAATCTCCCTTCGTGCTCCATCGACCCTCTGATCGTAACGAGTTATTCCTCTTGAGTCGATGGCCATGCATCGGCTTTTATATCCTTAAGTCGATGTCTCGTCGCATCGGCCGTGCTAAAAATTTCCGAATTTTCCGAATTTTTTACGGCCGACTTGTGCATCGGCCCCCATACTTTAATACTCATTACCAAAGAATGAGGTACTTCACCTGCATATCCTCGTGTTTTATCTACCCGGGTGCCCCCGGAGCCGATTCCTGTCAAGAGAATTGATGGTATCGGCTCGATTGGATAACATGTCGAACCCAGGCAGAACGGTTGGTGAGGATAATTTTGGCCGATTGCTGGAATCGGCCTCCACGTTTGCTTGCTCGGCGAAGGTTTTGTAATGTCCCTTCATAAATTTTTGGGGCCGATCACAAGGACCAGCCTCGCCACGTTTGCTCATTGACGTGCTCTTGCTACTCGTTCAGGCCGGTAGATAAAACCAGCCCAATCTCTGACTTTATCATGTTGGTGCACTTGCTGTCGCCCACCTTGAGTGCATCGTGTAATCGTGGAGCGCTAAGCTTTGTCGGAAGAACGAGCACCATGTTTGTGCCAGCCGATGTTTCATCATCGGCTTTCCTTTGCTTGGGGCGCCACTCCATTTCCCGTGGACGACCCTCTTCATCCAGGGTTCGCTGAACCTTCGCGGCCGGATCGGGCCTTGCCTTCCTCAATGTATGCAAGTATAACCTCTCGGCTTCTTCCGAGGCCGCGCAATCGTTGAACCCTGCGTTTCGGGAACGGCTGAGTCCATCGGGGCACCACCTTGGCCGGTGATACCTGTCTTCTTCTTCTCCCTCGTCTTACGAATCTTCGAGATCTTTCAACCGAGGGACTCAGCTCGTTTGCTCCGTGGCGGGAGAGGTCCCAAGCGCTCGAACACGGACACGTTGGCTGCCTCCTTCTTCTTCCGGTTGCATTACGGGCAATTGCCGATTGTTGGCAATCGGCTCATTCCTGAATCCCGGCGGTGCTCGAAGAAGGGACAATCCCGAGTGCTCTGTCCTCGTCGTCTTGCTCCCTTGCCTTTTCCTTGGCACAACGCTCGTGCTCCTCCTCATCGTGATTATGCCGACGATGTCTTCCGGCTTCTCTAGCCGGACGATCTCTTTCATCATCATTGCTTCGGACCGTCGGCGTTGGTCGTACCGACTCACATACTTGTTGAGGAGGTGATCGGAGAGAGGTCGGCCGATATCTTATGTTCTTCACTTCTCCCTCCGTGACGTAGCGCTTGCCGTCTTGGCGGAGCCGATCGCGTGGAGCGGCTTCCTCTCGTATCCTTGCTATGAGAGCAGCCGCCCTCATCTCCATCCTTGCCAGGCGTGGTGTCCAAGATCTACCATATTGATTTGGCACGAGAAATCCGAGCCGGCACCCTCCATGGTAAGTATACTCCACCATGTTTACGGCGGGGAAGGGGTGTGTGTCGACCTTCATGGCGTATTGGTTGAAAATCAACCGTCCGTTTTCTATCGCCATTTGGATCTGTTGCCGCCACACCCTGCGGTCGTTGGTGGTGTGGGAGAACGTGTTATGCCATTTGCGGTATGGCTTTCCGTTCGGCTCCTCGCGCCGTGGGGATCTTGTGGCCTTCGGGTACCTTTATATGCTTCTCCGTGAGTAAGAGATCAAAAATCGGCTCGGTCTTGGTCACGTCGAAGTCGAACCCTTTTGGAGGGCCTTGTGGCTTCACCCATTTGCAGGTCACGGGGCCTCGTCGCTCGAGTCCATTCGGCCACTGCTACCTCCCGATCTCCCATGGCACCTTCATCTTCGTCCGCCTCAACCAAAGTCACCACCCGCTTGAATTTGTCCCGGTAAACATCCGGGTGGCGCTGTTCATATGCCGGCAGCTTTTGCACCATGTGCGCCAACGAAGGGTAGTCCGCTTGGGAGGCCACGTCCTTGATTGATGATGAGAGACCCACCACCGCCAACTCGATCTGCTTCCTTTTCACTTATATGAGCCGAAAAGCATCGGTTCCTAATGGTCCCGAAGCGCCGGACATATTCTGCCACCTGTCTCCCCGCGCTTCCGTCGTACTTGCGCTAGATCGGCAATGCCAACATCGGAAGCCTCCGAGTGGTACCGCTCATGGAACCTGCTCTTCCAACTCGCTTCCAAGTCCGGATGGAGTTCGGTGGTAGCGATGTGTACCACCCGAAAGCTGATCCCGTGAGGGACCGTGCGAAGAACCTCACGCGCAACTCGTCCGACGCCGAGATCGTGCCCAGCTCGTGCCAAATATCGGCTCACATGCTCGATGGAGCTGGACCCATCTGATCCACTAAACTTCGTGAAGTCCGGGAGCCGATATTTGGGTGGCAGCGGGATCGGCTCGTAGTTGTTGGGGTACGGCTTGGTGTAGCCGAACGCCTTCCTTTTCGGCATCATGCCGAACCGATCTTTCAGAATTGCACAAATCTCGATCCGCCGTGATGGCCGTAGGTGTCGAACCCCGAAGATTCGCCGGGTGGCATACTTAACCAGCCATGCTTGCTTTTCTGGTTCTAAGCCAACTGCAGGAGGCTGGGCTTTGGAGGTCCGTCGGGGTGGCGTACTTAGCCAGCCACGATTGCTTCTCGGGATCGGCTCCCGACGTTCCTCCCTGCCGTCCCGAGAGGCCCCCGATATTGCAGCCTGGTTCGAGAGTGCCCAGGCGTTGCGGTCCGGCACGTATGCGCACGCGTATCCGTGCGGGATCTCCTTGGGTGCCTCGTGTAGGAATTGGTAGTCACTAGGATCACCACCAATCTTGTAGACGACGTATGCCGATGAGTTCGGCGAGTTCCGGTGCTGCCCATGCGAACGGCGCGGGCTGGAGCGGCATCTCTCCCTTGAAAGTCCCCGTAGCTGGTCCCGATGGAGAATACCGGTGGCTCATTATTTCCTTGACGACGCGCGGAGCGACACGCTCCAAGGTGTTCACCGAGCTCTCGTAGTGGCGGTGCAGCGAATGAGCCACCATGTAGTTGATCTCCTGCCGCAGCGACCTGGTGCGTTCTTCTGACGGGGCGGACAGGTCCACTCCATCGAGCGCGCCTTCAGGTGTGAAACCCTTCCACCTGACGCCATGGGAGCGGGTTCGGTGGAAGGAGCCGATGAGTTCGGCTTCGAGGGTTGCCTTGATCTCGTCATGTTTCTTCTTGAGCTCATCAAGCGGATCCTCGTACGTGACCGGAGTGTCTTCCGCCATCTCGGATGTAGATGGCGATGTTGTGGATGTCGAAGGTTGTCCCCACCGGCGTGCCGAGAATGTGTTGACGTCAGAAACCCCCTGGCGGGCAGAGACGGGCAACACCGTAGAGCCGGGAACAACTAGGGCTGCGGCTGGCCCCAGTCCCTCAGAGCGACGGCCCGCAAAGCCTCCTGGTCGCACGCGCCGATGCCAACTGCAAGGGCGTGCCACCGACCTATACCTGGTCGGGAAGGTGTGGATGATGCCTCGCTTAGTTTCTGCAGGGGCACACACGTAAACATTAAATACGAGCCTCGATCGGCTCTCAGGTTATCCTGTGAATCGGCTCAAAGAGCCGATCCACCCATGATTCGGACGAGGTGTCCGAATATATGGTGGTCCTGCTTGATCAAGATAAAGCTGATTAGATCTACGACGATTTAGGGTTTTCACCGCATAATCGGATCATCCTACTCACGATTGGGCCTCGCGCTCGCGCACGGTGACCGTATAGCCGATCCTAGACGGGGCCTAAAAACCAACACGAGGTTGATCCCCGGAACATCCTTTCTAGGGCTAGCAAACGCCACCCTACACGCCGCTGGATCCTCCAACCCTTTGTAAGGCCTAACTATTGCGGATGTTAAACTAATCCTTGATGAAACAAGGAGCAACCGTAACGGATCAGATCTACTAAACTATGATCAAGCGGGGTGCCGCCCCTACACCTAAGATAGGTGTAAGGGCGGCTAGACATGCAAGGGTTGCACTACGAAAGCATGTAACATGAAGAACAATGCTAACCCTAACATGTCTAAGATAGCTACGTTGCTCGCCATCAAAAAGGCTTCGATACGAGCAACGCATGAACAACGTGGGCAGGCTTGTGCTTGCCTAGATCGCAAGATGCGATCTAGGCAGCATGGT
>NC_061514.1:22806450-22892559 GCF_022539505.1 Lolium rigidum | reverse complement strand
AATCATTATTATTTGTGCTAGTGAAGTCACACAACTTAGTATTCTCAACAGTACCCATTTTAGCAAGTAGTAAATAAAGCAAACTAAATCAAGTAAATGCAAGTAACTAATTTTTTTGTGTTTTTGATATAGAGAACAAGACAGTAAATAAAGTAAAGCTAGCAACTAATTTTTTTGTGTTTTGATATAATGCAGCAAACAAAGTAGTAAATAAAATAAAGCAAGACAAAAACAAAGTAAAGAGATTGGATGTGGGAGACTCCCCTTGCAGCGTGTCTTGATCTCCCCGGCAACGGCGCCAGAAATTTACTTGCTGGCGCGTAGTTGACGTGGGAGTTAGAAATCTTTGTGGAGTAACTTTTCTTCAGATCCCCGGCAACGGCGCCAGAAAAAGAGCTTGATGCGTGTAGTTGACACGTCCGTTGGGAACCCCAAGAGGAAGGTGTGATGCGCACAGCAGCAAGTTTCCCTCAGTAAGAAACCAAGGTTTAATCAAACCAGTAGGAGTCAAGAAGCACGTTGAAGGTTGTTGGTGGCGGAGTGTAGTGCGGCGCAACACCGGGGATTCCGGCGCCAACGTGGAACTCGCACAACACAATCACAGAACTTTGCCCCAACGTAACAGTGAGGTTGTCAATCTCACCGGCTTGCTGTAAACAAAGGATTAGATGTATAGTGTGGAAGATGATGTTTGTTTGAGAAGAACAGTAAAGAAAAATTGCAGTAGATTGTATTTCAGATGTAAAGAATAGGACCGTGGTCCACAGTTCACTAGTGGTGTCTCTCCCATAAGATAGCAGATGTTGGGTGAACAAATTACAGTTGGGCAATTGACAAATAAAGAAGGCATAACAATGCACATACATATATCATGATGAGTACTATGAGATTTAATCAGGGCATTACGACAAAGTACATAGACCGCTATCCAAGATGCATCTATGCCTAAAAAGTCCACTTTCGAGTTATCATCCGAACCCCTCCAAGTATTAAGTTGTAAACAACGGACAATTGCATTAAGTATGGTGCGTAATGTAATCAACACAAATATCCTTAGACAAAGCATCGATGTTTTATCCCTAGTGGCAACAACACATCCACAACCTTAGAACTTTCCGTCACTCGTCCCGCATTTAATGGAGGCATGAACCCACTATCGAGCATAAATACTCCCTCTTGGAGTCACAAGTATCAACTTGGCCGGAGCCTCTACTAGCAACGGAGAGCATGCAAGAACATAAATAACATATATGATAGATTGATAATCAACTTGACATAGTATTCAATATTCATCGGATCCCAATAAACACAACATGAAGGATTACAAATAGATGATCTTGATCATGATAGGCAGCTCACAAGATCTAACATGATAGCACAATGAGGAGAAGACAACCATCTAGCTACTGCTATGGACCCATAGTCCAGGGGTGGACTACTCACACATCGATCCGGAGGCGATCATGGCGATGAAGAGACCTCCGGGAGATGATTCCCTCTCCGGCAGGGTGCCGGAGGCGATCTCCCGAATCCCCCGAGATGGGATTGGCGGCGGCGGCATCTCCCGGAAGGTTTTCCGTATCGTGGCTCTCGGTACTGGGGGTTTCGCGACGAAGACTTTAAGTAGGCGGAAGGGCAGGTCAAGGGGCGTCACGAGGGCCCCACACAACAGGGCCACGCGGGCCCCTTGCTGGCCGCGCCGCCCTATTGTGGCGGTGCCTCGTGGCCCCACTTCGTCTCTCCCTCGGACTTCTGGAAGCTTCGTGCAAAAATAGGACCCTAGGCGTTGATTTCGTCCAATTCCGAGAATATTTCCTTACTAGGATTTCTGAAACCAAAAACAGCTAGAAAACAAAGAATCGGCTCTTCGGCATCTCGTCAATAGGTTAGTGCCAGAAAATGCATAAATATGACATATAATGTGTATAAAACATGTGAGTATCATCATAAAATTAGCATGGAACATAAGAAATTATAGATACGTTTGGGACGTATCAATGTGCTGTTGCCACTAGGGATAAAACATCGATGCTTTGTCTAAGGATATTTGTGTTGATTACATTACGCACCATACTTAATGCAATTGTCTGTTGTTTGCAACTTAATACTGGAAGGGGTTCGGATGATAACCTGAACGTGGACTTTTTAGGCATAGATGCATGCTGGATAGCGGTCTATGTACTTTGTCGTAATGCCCTGATTAAATCTCATAGTACTCATCATGATATATGTATGTGCATTGTTATGATTTGTCAATTGCCCAACCGTAATTTGTTCACCCAACATCTGTTTATCTTATGGGAGAGACACCACTAGTGAACTGTAGACCCCGGTCCAATTCTTTACATCTAAAATACAATCTACTGCAATTGTTCGTTACTGTTCTTCGCAAGCAACCATCATCATCCACACTATACATCTAATCCTTTGTTTACAGCAGCCGGTGAGATTGACAACCTCACTGTTACGTTGGGGCAAAGTACTTTGATTGTGTTGTGCAGGTTCCACGTTGGGGCCGGAATCCCTGGTGTTGCGCCGCACTACACTCCGCCACCAACAACCTTCACGTGTTCCTTGACTCCTACTGGTTCGATAACCTTGGTTTCTTATCGAGGGAAACTTACTCATCGTGCGCATCACACCTTCCTCTTGGGGTTCCCAACGGACGTGTCGACTGCACGCCATCAAGTAAATTTCTGGCGCCGTTGCCGGGGAGATCAAGACAAGCTGAAAGGGGAGTCTCCCACATCCAATCTCTTTACTTTGTTTTTGTCTTGCTTTGTTTTACTTTATTTACTGCTTTGTTTGCTCTTATATCAAAAATACAAAAAAATTAGTTGCTAGATTTACTTTATTTTACTGTCTTGTTCTCCATATTGAATACACAAAAAATTAGTTACTTGCATTTACTTTATTTAGTTTGCTTTATTTTACTACTACTAAAAATGAGTAATCCGGAAGTTGAAGTTCGTTCATTTAAGCAACAAGGGGGAGAAAGTTTTAAAGATGCTTGGTATAGAATTAGTGATGCTCATCATAGGTGCATTAAGAAACACTCCACTATTATACTACTTAGGAACTTTTATGTTGGTACCTCTAGTTGGAATAGGTATGTTCTTGATACTCTTGCGGGAGGTAATTTCCTAGGCACTCCTGCTTTAGAAGCTAGTTGCATTATTGAGAGTCTAGTTGGAATACCACCTGTTAATGAAGCTAAAATTGAAATCTCTTTTGAAGATGTCATAAAAAAGTTGGAGGCCATAGAGAAAGATCTTCCAAGTATTGAGACTAAATTGGGAATATTACTTAATAGCACTGATAAACTTGATAAATCTCTAGGTGGAATTAATGAGAGAATTGCCGTTTTAGAAACTTGTGCTACTCATGATAATCGAACCCATAGGATTAGTGAACTTGAAGAAGCTATGGGAACCTTGGGTTCAACTTTTTCTTCTCTTAAGTTTAAGGAGAAAGCTTATGTGGGTAAGGAGCAAAAGTTCATGTATGTCTCTAAAGTGCCTAAGCCAAAAAACTATTATAGGCCTAAAATTGACAAAGCCCTTAGCACCACTACGGATGGGGGAGCATCTAAGATACCTATTGATGTTGATGCTTCGTCTCTTGACAATACTTGATTCACACTTTTTGCGCCTAGCTGAAAGACGTTAAAGAAAAGCGCTTATGGGAGACAACCCATTATTTTACTTCTGCACTTTTGTTTTATATTTGAGTCTTGGAAGTTGTTACTACTGTAGCAACCTCTCCTTATCTTTATTTTATTGCATTGTTGTGCCAAGTAAAGTCTTTGATAGTAAAGTCAATACTAGATTTTGGATTGCTGCGCAGGAACAGATTTCTTGCTGTCACGAAATTGAGCCGCCCCTACTGTAGAAAATTTATAAAAATCTGCCAATTTACGTGCGTGATCCTCAGATATGTACGCAACTTTCATTCAATTTGGGCATTTTCATCTGAGCAAGTCTGGTGCCTCTAAAAAATTCGTCTTTACGGATCTGTTCTGTTTTGACAGATTCTGCCTTTTATTTCGCATTGCCCGTTTTGCTATGTTTGATGGATTTCTTTGTTCCATTAACTTTCAGTAGCTTTGTGCAATGTCCGAAGTGTTAAGAATGATTATGTCACCTCTGAATATATGAATTTTCAATTATGCACTAACCCTCTAATGAGATTATTTTGAGTTTGGTGTGGAGGAAGTTTTCAAGGGTCAAGAGAGGAGGATGATACAATATGATCAAGAAGAGTGAAAAGTCTAAGCTTGGGGATGCCCCAGTGGTTCATCCCCGCATATTTTAAGAAGACTCAAGCATCTAAGCTTGGGGATGCCCAAGGCATCCCTTCTTCATCGACAACTTATCAGGTCACCTCTAGTGAAACTATATTTTTATTCCGTCACATCTTATGTACTTTACTTGGAGCGTCTGTTTGTTTTTGTTTTTGTTTTTGTTTGAATAAAATCGGATCCTAGCATTCTTTGTTTGGGAGAGAGACACGCTCCGTTGTTTCGTATGAACACATGTGTTCTTAGCTTTATTCTTAATGTTCATTGCGAAGGTTGAACTACTTCGTTCGTTGTTATATGGTTGGAAACTGAAAATGCCGCATGTGGTAAATGGTATAATGTCTTGAATAATTTGATACTTGGCATTTGTTGTGCTCATATAGATCATGTTTAAGCTCGTGCATCATGTACTTTGCACCTATTAATGAAGAACTACATAGAGCTTGTTAAAATTTGGTTTGCATGATTGATCTCTAGAGTCTAGATATTTTCTGGTTAAGGTGTTTGAACAACAAGGAGACGATGTAAAGTCTTATACTTGAGTTTGCTTCGAACAACCTTGCTAGCCTAGCCTTGTATTGAGAGGAATTCTTCTCGTGCATCCAAATCCTTGAGCCAAACACTATGCCATTTGTGTCCACCATACCTACCTACTACATGGTATTTCTCTCGCCATTCCAAAGTACATTACTTGAGTGCTACCTTTAAAATTCTATTCCTTTGTCTTTGCAATATATAGCTCATGGGAAAAATAGCCTTAAAAACTATTGTGGTGAAGAATATGTACTTATGTGTCTTATTTCTTAATAAGTTGCTTGTTGAGCGGTAACCATGTTTCTGGGGACGCCATCAATTTTACCTTTGTTGAATATCATGTGAGTTGCTATGCATGTTCGTCTTGTCTGAAGTAAGGGCGATTTTGATGATCATATGGTTTGAGTATGCATATTGTTAGAGAAGAACATTGGGCCGCTAACTAAAGCCATGATCCATGGTGGAAGTTTCAGTTTGGACAATTAATCCTCAATCTCTTATGAGAATATTATCTGTTGTTGAATGCTTATGCATTAAAGAGGAGTCCATTATCTGTTGTCTATGTTGTCCCGGTATGGATGTCTATGTTGAGAATAATCAAAAGCGAGAAATCCAATGCGAGCTTTCTCCTTAGACCTTTGTACAGGCGGCATAGAGGTACCCCTTTGTGACACTTGGTTGAAACATATGCTATGCAATGATAATCAATGTTAATCCAAGCTAATTAGGACAAGGTGCGAGCACTATTGGTATACTATGCATGAGGCTTGCAACTTATAGGATATCTTATACATAACACATATGATTTATTACTACTGTTGACAAAATTGTTTCTATGTTTTTAAAATGAAAAGCTCTAGCAAAAATATAGTAATCCATGCTTCCCTCTGCGAAGGGCCAATCTTCTACTTTATTGTTGAGTCAGTTTACCTATTCCTTCTATCTTAGAAGCAAACACTTGTATCAACTGTGTGCATTGATTCTTACATGTTTACCTATTGCACTTGTTATATTACTTTGTGTTGACAATTATCCATGAGATAAATATGTTGAAGTTGAAAGCAACCGCTGAAACTTTTATCTTCCTTTGTGTTGCTTCAATGCCTTTACTTTGAATTTATAGCTTTATGAGTAACTCTTATGCAAGTCTTATTGATGCTTGTCTTGAAAGTATTATTCATGAAAAGTCTTTGCTAGATGATTCATTTGTTTACTCATTGTCTTCATCATTGCTTCAAATCGCTGCATTCATCTCATATGCTTTACAATAGTATTGATCAAGATTATGATAGCATGTCACTTCAGAAATTATCTTTGTTATCGTTTACCTACTCGAGGGCAAGTAGGAACTAAGCTTGGGGATGCTTGATACGTCCCAAACGTATCTATAATTTCTTATGTTTCATGCTAATTTTATGATGATACTCACATGTTTTATACACATTATATGTCATTATTATGCATTTTCCGGCACTAACCTATTGACGAGATGCCGAAGAGCCGCTTGTTGTTTTCTCGTTGTTTTTGGTTTCAGAAATCCTACAAAGGAAATATTCTCGGAATTGGGCGAAATCAACGCCCAGGGTCTTATTTTTCCACGAAGCTTCCAGAAGACCGAAAGGATTACGAAGTGGGGCGACGAGGCGACGCCACACTAGGGCGGTGCGGCCCAGGCCCTGGCCGCGCGACCCTGTTGTGTGGGTCCCTCGTGACGCCCCCGACTATGCCCTTCCGCCTACTTAAAGCCTTCGTCGCGAATACCCCAGTACTGAGAGCCACGATACGGAAAACCTTCCAGAGACGCCACCACCGCCAATCCCATCTCGGGGGATTCAGGAGATCGCCTCCGGCACCCTGCCGGAGAGGGGAATCATCTCCCGGAGGACTCTTCATCGCCATGATCGCCTCCGGATCGATGCGTGAGTAGTTCACCCCTGGACTATGGGTCCATAGCAGTAGCTAGATGGTTGTCTTCTCCTCATTGTGCTATCATGTTAGATCTTGTGAGCTTCCTATCATGATCAAGATCATCTATCCGTAATGCTACATGTTGTGTTTGTTGGGATCCGATGAATATTGAATACTATGTCAAGTTGATTATCAATCTATCATATATGTTGTTTATGTTCTTGCATGCTCTCCGTTGCTAGTAGAGGCTCCGGCCAAGTTGATACTTGTGACTCCAAGAGGGAGTATTTATGCTCGATAGTGGGTTCATGCCTTCATTGAATGCGGGACGATGATGACGAAAGTTCTAAGGTTGTGGATGTGCTGTTGCCACTAGGGATAAAACATCGATGCTTTGTCTAAGGAAATTTGTGTTGATTACATTACGCACCATACTTAATGCAATTGTCCGTTGTTTGCAACTTAATACCTGGAAGGGGTTCGGATGATAACTCCGAAGGTGGATTTTTTAGGCATAGATGCATGCTGGATAGCGGTCTATGTACTTTGTCGTAATGCCCCGATTAAATCTCATAGTACTCATCATGATATATGTATGTGCATTGTTATGCCTTCTTTATTTGTCAATTGCCCAACTCGTAATTTGTTCACCCAACATCTGTTTATCTTATGGGAGAGACACCACTAGTGAACCGTGGACCCCGGTCCTATTCTTTACATCTCAAATACAATCTATCGCAATTGTTCTTTACTTGTTCTTCGCAAACAATCATCATCTTCCACACAATACGTTTAATCCTTTGTTTACGAGCAAGCCGGTGAGATTGACAACCTCACCGTTACGTTGGGGCAAAGTACTGTGATTGTGTTGTGCAGGGTTCCACGTTGGCGCCGGAATCCCTGGTGTTGCGCCGCACTACACTCCGCCACCAACAACCTTCAACGTGCTTCTTGGCTCCTACTGGTTCAATAAACCTTGGTTTCTTACTGAGGGAAAACTTGCTGCTGTGCGCATCACACCTTCCTCTTGGGGTTCCCAACGGACGTGTCATCTACGCGCATCAGTCACCAACAAGAACTGGCTTTTCATCTACAGGCATGTCTAAAACATCACCAACATCAATGCTCGGAACATCATGCACCTTTTGCTGCACTTTAGGCTTGTGCAACTTCTCCTTACGCACTACTAACTCCACATCGGACTTGATATGATCATCACCCAAAGGCTTCAAAGTCCGCTGTTTGCCAACATGCATAAAAGAATATGTATTTGCTCTCCCAGCATATGTCACATTACGATCATACTGCCAAGGACGCCCAAGTAGCAATCCGCACACCTCCAATGGCAACACATCGCAATCGATCTCATCAACATAATCATCAACTGTAAATGGCACACACACCTTATGAGTAATCTTCAGCATACCACAGCTATTCAACCACTCAAGATGTTTAGGTTCAGGAAGACGCCATGTAGACAACCCCAACGCTGCCACCATCGCCTTGCTAATGCCATTAGTACAGCTACCACCATCAATCATCAACTTGAAGCCTTGCCTTTGATAAAGCACTGAGTCTGAAACAAACTCCACCGCTGACCCTTGTCAACTGTCTTGCAAGTATCATCTTGTACCCTCTTGAGTTGCATATTCAGCCCGCTCAATTGTACATCCTCCTCAACAGTCACAGTAGTGCTCTTGGTATCAGAGCCAGGTTTCCTCTCCTCAGTGACTGTCGGAACTGGAACAACCGGCTCCACGGTAGTGTTAGAGCATACCACCTCCTTTGTAGGAGACGGAATAGATATAGCCATATCTTCCTTGGAACATAGCTGCGACCTCGTGCCAACCTCAACCGGTGACACAACCCGAAGTAACTTTTTGGGGGTCTTCACATGCATTGTAGGCTTGTTACCAAACACAAAACACACACGTAAAAAGTCCCGAAAATCAAACCACGTTGGAGCCATAACGCCCTTCACACGCATCTCCTTGTTCCACCAACTATTTATCTCTTCATCCACACGACGAACAGCAAGTGCCAACCGTGTAGAACCATCCACTCGCTCATAAATACCAGACCTTTGCAAACCCTGGTGTATCTGACCTTCCCACAACTCATAATCTGAAACTGATGCATAATGATGAAGTTTCCACTTGACCTGAGTCTCAGCAAATGACACACCGTCTAATATATCAATAAAATCATTGAAAACATCTCCAGACCTTTTGCCTGAAACACACCGCTTCCCACGAAAATCACCAGGAAATGATAGCACCCCGGAAGACAGTGCAGCAGGAGAAAACACCGGAGATTGCACCGCAGCAGCAGGAACCTGCTCGGCCCGGTTGGACCGGCCTGGGGACCGGATGGGCCGGCCCAGGGCCCGGTTGGACCGGCCTGGGCGCCGGTCTGACCGGCCCGGCAACCAGCCTTGCGGCTGAGCGGCTCAGTATCGGCCCCGGTTGGCATCAGTGCCCGGTCCGGTCTAGGCCGGCTAGGCCTAGTCTGGGGCCCGGCTGACCGGCTGGTTGACCGGCCCGACCGGTCCTGGGTCCGGTCGGCCGGCCCTGGCACCGGGTAGCGTCGCGAATCTTCATCTTCTTCCCGAATCCAGCCACGATTTTTTCGCGATTTTGACCTCCGAAACAGCCATGGATGACCTCCAAACTGCACCAAACAACGCCAAACTTTCTCCAACCAACCTCCTTCGACCGAGAGCCAAACTCCTCCGATCTAGAGCCAATATTCTCCGATGCAAACCCATCCAAAGAGATCGATCAACAAAACCTCACCGTGAGCAACCCAGAGCTCTGATACCAGATGATGAGGGAGCGACCCACTGGATCCTCCTCTGTTGATGCCCGACCTTTCACAGCGAGAACCTGGGGTAGTAAATCCTCCCAACAACGTGATGAACGCAGCCTGGAGAAGAGGAAACGAATCCAGCAAGCAACGGATCAATGAACGATACGCCTCAAACCTCGAGCTAGACAATCCTTGATGAACACAAGAACCTTCGCAGCGGATATAATAGATAAACGGCAGCGCCGTACCCCCGGAGGGATGATACACGTGAACACACGCAATAGGGGAAACCCTAATCTTTCAGACTAAACTTTTTCTATCCCTAACCCTAGCCGCACCTCCACTTATATGAGGGGTGGGGTGGCCGGCCAGCCTTTAGTGGGTCTCTCTACCTTGGTTTGGACAGGCCCAAACCAAACTGACTCAATTTATTAAAAACCCTAATTGGTCCACATATGACCATTACATAAACTAGGATAAATAAGCCGGTGGAGTCCTGAATCTGGGCTCCACATATGCCTCCATGCCCGTATCATGGTGTAACCTATTAAAGATTACGCCACCACTAAACGGGTTGCGCAAAACCCCGTGACCAGAAACTACTGGTGGCGAACCAAAATGACAGTACGCCATCAATAAAAGGTTATTGCTGGTGTACCGCGGGATAACTACCGCCACATGTAAGCTAGGTCTGGGGTGGCAACAAAGCAGAGTCCACTTATTGGTGGTGGACCCTAATATGGTACACCACTATTAAAGTTATACTAGTGGCATACACTAGTGTGGACCACCGCTAGTAAGTTAGGAGCCCTACGAACGACCCAGGTAGGGTACGTGTGAGCACCGATGGACTCAGCAATATGTTTGGGACTGGGACACGGTGAAGAAACACAGCAGAATGGAGTAGCAAAAATGTCCAAACGACTAGGTCGGGCAAAAGTCTGGAATACGTGAAACGGAGACGGCGGAAACCAAGGTACCGGGACACGGTGGAGAAAAACACAAGCGCAGGTCAGATGAAACGGCCAAAACGGCTAAGTCGGGGGAAAGCCCGAAAAACGTGAAACATGCACAACGGAAAGCCTGGGTACCATGACTCGATAGAGAAAAACACCATCGCAAAGCAGTGACGGATAAGTCGGACGGAAGTCCAGAAAACGTGAAAGGGAGAGGCTTTAAACCTAGGTACCCGAACACGATGGAGAAAAACACCGGCGCGGACCAGCGAAAACGGCCAAAACAACTAAGTCGTGGGAATGTCCGAAAAAACTGATCGGGAGCCAAGATGTTATTCTTCATAAGATGTCAAGTATGAAAAATGAAGTACTCCATCAGCCTCACAAAAGGGACTCGACAATATATTCTCAGAGCGCGTCCGTCGCGATAAAAACTCTGAGTGTCGTGATTTGCAAAAGGGTTACGAAAGTAAGACCCCAGGATCTGTCCTGTGTGGCGTGGCATCGCACCTGAATGTGCTCTCCCACTTTATCGACATCAAAAGATGTGAAGAAATATCCCTACAGATGCGTTGGTATTCGATAATTTAGCTGGAATTCAGTTTTCGATAAGTCCTGAAGCGGCATGAACTGAGTGACGCCAGTATCCCAGGTTCGAGTCCGGGGACTTGAGCTTGGAGTAGATTTATGCGGGTTTGCCACTAGAGTAATTAACTGGTACCTGATCCGTCAGATGAACCAGCCTCATTTACTACTATCCCTATGCAATATAAACACTGAATAACATTTGAGCACAATTCGAAAATATTATTAAGACGATGAAAGATGGAGGTTTCACTCGACTCTACGACTCAAGTAAAATCCCGGTGGCTACTGACATAGGTATGCCTATGGGGCATGTCGAATCAATACCCCTGGTCCACAGGAAAGCAGGAAGCCCAAGTACTCGAAGCTTTGGAGGCCTAGAAGACTGGAAATTCTCGGATTAGGAAGTTAGAGTTATTATAGGAAACTTATATCAATATAGGAAAAGGCCCAACAAGGCCCGATAAATAGTAACTTGTATGACACGAAAAAGCATCAGTTTCGCCTCCTATATAAAGGGGAAGCCGAGGGTGAAAGAAGAACCGAATCATTGTAACCCTAGCCACCGTAATATTGAATTGAGCACATTTGTTGGGCTGAAACCTTCGAGATCTACTTGCCCTCGACTTTTTACGAAACCCTAAGTTTACAATACGTAGGCCTTGACGAGTTAATCCTTCGTCATCAGGTGTCCACCGGCCCGAAGCCCAGCTCTTGTGACGACCCCCTGCCGACTCCGCAATTCGGGCCGCCCACCTCTCGCGACGCTCATTTCTACATAATCGTTGACGTTTAGAGCTTGCCCATCACTAATTTTTGGGGACGAGCGGCCCAAAACAACAACTGTGATGCGAAAACATGGTATCGTCACAAAAAAAGACATTCGCTGGTAGGTTTCTCAAACGTCAGCCCTATATCGTCATTGAAGTCCCAATTGTTTGTAGTGCCCGCCGACCAACGCCATGGCGGGCACAAAGCCGAGAGCCATTAGGCCGCAGGCCGGGAGCACCCATATCCGACCACCGTGCTGCCCCGCGCAGCCACTGCGGCCGCCTCCACCGCGAGATCCCGCGGCCACCACCCCGTGTCCCAGCTCGCCCCGACGTTGCGCCAGCGACCAGCGCCTCCGACCAGGCCGACACGATGACCTGCACCACACCTCCACGGCAGCTCGCTCCCACAGCCTTTGGTGGCAAAGGGCGGCGCCGCCACTGCGTAGACCTCGCGGCAGCAACGGCGGGATGTGGCTCGAAGGGGGCCCACCGACAACAGCTAGGGTTTCCCCGGGTCGCCTCGTGCGGGAGCGACGCGGGGTCGGGGAAAACTACCAGAAGAAAAATTACTTGTAGACACTAGACAGAGATGTATGACTCAAGAAGCCTATACGTAGAAAAAAGGGGGGCAATACCAATTTATAGAATAAAATGTGAAAACCAAGACTCAAAACTTGAGATCCTGACTTTGATACGATGATTTTAAAAAATCGATCTAATAGAAAAAATTAGGGCATATCCAATCGTACACGTTTATAGCCGATTAACTAGCGAAAACAGCAGGGATTAATCCTAGCATCTCCAGAAATAGTCCAAAGCTCCAACGCGGATCCACACGGTGTGAGGCGCTTGTTTATCCAACTAAACCATTCCGATAGACGGGCTCCAGCTAAATCCTATATCGAAGCACCGGGTTAGGTTGATTGTTACGGGGATTGTACGTAATTGACCATCGGCCAGGAAATGAATCCCAGCGCCTGTTCTTAGCGCCCCCTTCTGTACATGCTCTCACTTCTACCTTTGTCCTAAATCAAACTTTTAAACATTTAACCAAATTTCTTGGAAAAACTAGCAAATTTATTACACTAGTTTCATAATAATACCGATTTGTGTAATGTATGTTGCTAGTCTATTTTATAAAATTGGTCAAATATAAAAAAAATATCCCTTTCAAAAAAAAATATAAAAAAAGATTGACTTAGTAGGACGGAGGCATGCAGTAGAGTATGCTGTTTTGCTACGATAATATATGTACACTCAGCAAGCACCATTGATCGATTAATCTATGGTATGTGCTCATGTTGTCCACGCGCGCTCATGACATACCGGAGCCAGAGCAGGAAAGGAAGAGGTGTCAATGGCAACGCGCCATGTACGCACTAGCCACAGAGGCCGAGAGCGGCATGAAAGCTTGAAAAAGGAAGACGAAGAGCAGCATGCCCACACCACACGCAGCACTCGCACACACGGAGAGACAAGGCACAAGACAGAACCCCGCTCCTGAATTCCACTATAAAACACGGCAACCGGAGCGTATGTCCTGCACACTACTGCTGCCCGCGTACACACCAGCATCCACTACATCACTCAATCGATCTCACTTGAGCTGCCATGGCCGTGAACGACACCAAGCTGGCCGATGCCGAGAACCCTGGGGCGACAAAGTTGGGCGATGACTCGGACGTGGACTTCCACTACCCCACGTCCCAAGATTAGCGGCACTTTGGTGCTGGCATTTTAGGAACTGCCGCTAATACTAGATTATTTCGCGGCAGTTTGCAAATAGTGCCACTAATGGTGCAGTAATTACAGGCGATTTTTCAAAGTGCCGCTAAATTTTAATAGGCAGCGGCAGTTTCTACCTGGTGCCGCTAAAAGTGCAGTTTCTATAGGCGATCTGGCAAAATGCCGCTAAAGTTTCGTGCGCAGCGGCATCATTGAAAGTGCCGTTAAATTCCGAAGCCCAGACGCGCAGTGAAAGTTTTCCTCGTATACCCCTCCAAATTCTCCTAATTAAACTACGGTCCCGCAAAGTGCATAATCACCCCAATCCATTCGACGGGAAACCGGAACCCTAGCTCGACCTCTGCTGGCGGCGGCGGCGGCCTAGATAGGGACGCCTCGTCCGCCCCCACGGGATCCCCGGCTCCCTCTCCCCTACAGCCACCACCAACCCCGTTCGCCACCACCATGTCCTCAGCTGACCGCGGGAGGGAAGGGACGCGGCATGCCCGCCACCACCGCGGGTCCTTCGCCGATCGCGTTATGCTCGCCGCCCCACCCGTCCTCTGCGCCACCTCTCCGTCGTCTTCCGGTCGGGGGTGGCCGGGGCGGTCCCGGGTGAAGGGGCGGGGCTGGGGCTAGGGATCCCCGTCGTCTTGGTCTTGCGCCAACTCGCGGATCGGCGCCTTGGCAGCTTTGGATGTGGTCGCCGCAGTACCTTCGCGCCTCGGCAGAAACTGCTCGTTGTGGCCCTCTCGATTGATGTTGCTCACCTGGGCAGACACAGAATGCCCGCGTGGTCACATCTTCGACAAGCCGTGATGTTTGAGGTGCGTTGCCTTCTCCCCATGGATCCACAATGTTTAATCTAGCATCTACTGCCAAGTGTTTGGAATTGACTTCAACTGTGATTTCTGGATAATTGGTGTCGATTATGTGTTTGTGATATTGCCTATGCCAGTGAGCTTATTCAGCCTGGCATGAACACCACGACCAGACACATAGTCAAGTACCTCGCCGGTAAGGCCAAGGTGTACGAGAATAAGTCACAATGACGCTTCAGAGGCATGCGTCCTGGTGTTCGAGCCACCTCAAGCAGGGGACCTGGAACAACGGTACATTTGTGCTGAGAGGACAAGGCACCAAGGTGAGCTATTCTAGGAGTATACAATTCCTTGATTATTGATAGTAGTGCTACAAATTTGTACATGGTACTCTATATGGTAATCTCAATGTTGTTATTGCTAGCTGAAGATATGATTTGTTGAGCACATAGAACATAAGTATTGTATTACATGTTGATTCCTGCATTGAACTAAGCCATGCTGAATATATGCTTTAGTGATGTCACTAATACTACTTGACTATTTGCCATTTGGATATGTAATTCAGTTTAGTCTAAAAGGTTCACTCCTTACAATTGATTCATGTAACTCACAGGATACATATGTGTAAGTTGTCTGATGCTAGATAATTTCATTACCTCAACCATTCAAGTTGTATTGAGGTCGTAGGAATTAATGATGCAGAAGAGTGTATTTAGCAACAAGGAGGGTCATGTACATAGTTGGAGTCAATATTGCAGAACACGTATGTGTCTTATTATGCAGAAGCTATTGAGTATACATGTTTCAGTAATAATGACATACACCAAACGCAGTTTCAGATGATAACTGCAGTTTTCACCTTAATGCTGCTAGAGCTATTGGAGTGAGTACATTTTCTACTTTCAAAGGACATTTTGTACCTTTATTTTCTACATTTTCTGTGTGACCGACCAAAATGCTGACTGCTAAAGTTTCTTGCAGTTGTGATTGCAATAATTTGGAGAAGACAAGTAATAGTTACCCCTAAATAAATTATTACTAGAACACATGATCCCGAGTCTGCACTTGGCATAGATGCATTAGGGAAAACAGTATACTTCTGTTTGTTTCGTTGGTATTGATGCTATAGCAGAACACTCCAGTTAAATTCGTATTTACTTTCTAATCTCGACATTTTGCATTGTAACTGTGACATTTGGACAAGATCGTGGAAAAAATGCAAGCTCCATTGGATGAGATTGTGAAAAGTACATAATAGAGTGACCTAATTAATTGTACTTACTCGTGAAATGATTGGCAAATAGTCTGCTTGACGTTTTGCTTCTGCTTTGTTATTATCTTATTGTAGATTCTACTTGCAACTTATGACTTTGTTTGTAGATTGTAGGTTTGGAATACTTTCTGGAGTATAGTGTAAAGAAAGAATGAACTGAATGGTACAGAACTGAACTGGATGAAATTATTTTTTCGCCTGTGCCAATGATTCAACTATGGAGTCTTGGTCTATTATTGGCCTCTTCTTGTACTGGATGTTAATGTACAAGCTGAAGTATTTTTGTTTCTAGCTTCTCTGTGCAATCTTGAACTAAGTACATCTACCTTCAGGTAATTGTATAATAAGAATTCTCCGTATGTGCTTGCTCCATTTAGTTCTTCTATTTATTGTATAATAAGAATTCTTCTTATGTGCTTGCTCCATTTACTTCTTCTATTTATTGTATAATACGAATTAACCATCCTGAAGTGTGTTCTCAAGATTCAGGATCACTTTCTTCATTCTATATAGAACTACATTTACCGTCAGATAATTCGAATTTGCAATTTGGCACCCAAATATGCTTCTGGTTGTATCCAATCCTTTAACATGGCGGTCGTTTAACTTTTTCTCATGAGGCACAATAATGTAACTCTGAAGAAACCTAAGTTAATGTTGTGACTCTGTAAATGCATCTTTTTTAGGCTTTTGTTTCTGCAATGCCTCTCATTTCATGTCAAGCTAAAACAAATATGCTATTTGCCAAAACATCTAGTGTTTAAATGTTAACTCTAAACATGATATTATTCCAATAATCAAACTAATATGAAAGTTGATACAACTATTGGAATTAGTAGTCCAAAGGAGCCAATAAAAGTTCCTGTTGGCTAAGAAAGATTGCTAAAGTTTTACAGAGGTTATTGACTTGCCTGAAATTTATTTGGCTACCAAAAGTACAAAGTAACTCTGATGTGGTACAAAGCGTAGCTACATTTTCTGTGATGCTACTTGTCTCTCTTATGAAAATTTTCTGTGATGCTGATCTAAATTTCATGCAGGTGAATCATTGATGCTGCCGCTGCTGGTCCGACAGTCGCTTCGCTGGTGGTGCTACTGCATCAGTCGTAGCTGCCACTGAGGATCTCTGCTACTACTCCTACAGAGTAAGAACCTCCACCCCCGCTGCTAGTACTCATGAGTCCCATTATTTTGCTCCAAACTCATTGTTTGCACTGTGTCTGAAATTCTTGAATTAACTAGTTTCAGTTCCTTCATGGTAAATTTTATCATGAGTCCCAATTTTATCATGATAAATATATGCAGGCTGGAGTCCTTATGATCTGCTTCAGCATATTCTGCCTGTACCAACATATCGTGTTGGTTCCAATCTTATTAGAGTTGATCTGAACTTGATGCAGTCGGTCTTGGCCAGCAGTATTTGGCAGTATGGGCAAAGGGGGTTTTGTGTTTCCTTTCCTTTACATCTATCAGTTCGGAGAGTACTTCCATCAGATGCACCATTCTTACAAGCCGGTGATGGTTCGGTTGCAGATTTTGAAAGGAACAGACAGATATCAAATCTTCGGATGCTGGATTGTAGGAAGGTGGGTAATGGGTAAAGTCCATCTGTATCTCCACTATGATGGCATCAGCGGAAGTGCCATATATATCAGTATCTGGTTCCAAACACTAAACTTACTCTTAGAAGTTTGCTGCTCATCACTTTCTCGTGTTCCCATGTAGAATGTTGAATTAGCTCTTATTCTGTACTCCCTCCATTCCTTATTAATTGACTCTGATTTATTACAACTTTTTACTAAATCAGAGTCAATTAATAGGGAACAGAGGGAGTACTTGCTTGCTTATATCACACCCTTTTCATGCTACCCCCTACAAAAAGATTGGCAATTGAAATTCTTTGGACAGTTAATCAACAGTTGACAAAGAACATTCAACCTGCTGTCAACGATGTCTAGTCTTATTCACTTGCATTTCTTTTCACATTCAATGACATGACACTTTCCTTTGAATCTTTTACTAGTTCATTGCTCTCTGATCTGCTTATATTTTGATTAGTTTTTATTTAACCTTTTGTTGTGTCGAATAAGATTGTACATGGATCTGTCGATGTCGAACTATTCTTAGAGGCTGCACTTGGTTTATATTGTGGAAAAGTAAACAAACCTGACAGGCTAAAGGTGATCATTGTATTGCTTACTGCTTAGGGACATGTTACAGTTACACAATCAAACATGAATTGAATTTATTGTGTTCTCAGCTACTCAGCTTAGCTCTAATTCTGAACATACATTCTGTAGGCTCTTTTACTTCTTGCACGCTCCATTGAGGCAGATCCAAGCACAGTTATCCTGTGGGTGTTTTATCTTCATATTTACTATCAAAAGGATGAAGGACTTGGAACATTTTAAGTGAACTGCAGGAGGGTGGGCGGAGGGCGCGCTCAGCGGTGCTCTGGCATCCTGCTCGACAAGGAAGAGGGTTTGGCGTCGGGGACGGGAACCTGGCTGCGGCGTCGGATGCATGGCGCAGCTGGCGCAACTTCCTCTGGCCGCGCGATGAGGCATATGGCCGCGCGGCGAGGCAGGGCCCAAACTCCATGACAACTTTCTTCCTCGGCGGCAGATGAACCCTGTTGTTCATGATGTGGAGATGAACCCTGTCGTGTATTTTATCTAATGGTTTCAAACCATGTTGTTCATGATGTGGAGATGAACCCTGTTGGTCATGTAAGTTAGATGCCTGGATTGTGAATCCTTGAATGTTTCAAAATGTTGGTTTCAAACCTAGATTGCTTGGAAATATTGGTTTTAAACATTGCTTGACTTCTTGAGTGTGATGTATGCTTGATTGTAGGTTGCTTGAATGTTTGCAGGCAGTATAGCAACCTTAAAAATGCCTAAGAAAATAATCAGCGGCACCATAATTAAAAGCCTGAAAAAGTAATTGTAGGCATCCCTTAAAAGTGCCGGCGAAAAGTTTAGATGGTATCTCTAGAAAAGTGCCAGTAAGAAGATTTCGTGACATTTTTCGAAAAGTGCCGGCAAAAAGATTCTATGGCATTTTCGGAAAGTGCCAGCAAAAAGATTCCGTGGCATCTTTCAAAAGTGCCGGCAATACTAACTAGCGGCATTTTTGGAAGTGCCTTAAAATACAATTAACGGCACTTTTCTAAAAATGCCGGCAAAGACCTACCTCGACTGGAATAAACGCAGCACTTTTTTTTGTGCCTTGAAAAATCTTTGCCGGCACTTTTGGTGCCTTTGCCGGCACTTTTTTGTGCCTGCAATTTGGGTACCTGACGCAGTGTTCGCGGGCCGCGCCAACTGGCTGCGGGCGGCGGTGCTGGGCGCGAACGACGGCCTGGTCTCCACGGCCTCCCTGATGCTCGGTGTCAGCGCCGTCAAACACGACGTGTGCGCCATGGTGGTGTCGGGGTTTGCTGGTCTCTGCTGGCGGGGGCGTGCAGCATGGCCATCGGGGAGTACGTCTCCGTCTGCTCCCAGCGGGACGTGGAGATCGCGCAGCTGGACCGCGACGGCAAGCGGGGCGGCGAGGAGGAGATGGCCCTTCCCAGCCCGGTCCAGGCCGCGGCAGCCTCGGCTCTGGCGTTTTCGGTCGGCGCGTTGCTGCCGCTGCTGGCGGCGGGGTTCATCGTCGGGTACAGGCTGCGGGTGGCCGTGGTGGTCGCCGTGGCGACGCTGGCGCTGGCAGCGTTCGGGTTCATCGGCGCCGTGTTGGGCCGGGCGCCCGTGGTGAGGTCGTGTGCGAGGGTCGTAGTCGGCAGGCTCACCGCGATGGGCGTCACCTTCGGCCTCATGAGCGTCTTCCGCGCCACCCTGGTGGCCTGAACAGGAATTCCTGACGATCAGCTGTGACGGTTCGTTTTCTCATGGAAGCAACCATGGTGGCTGGGATGCCGGTATGGTGTGTTCAGGAACTGGCCGACTATTCTTCCAATTGCACGCCTAGCCGCAACATTGCCTGGAAACTCTCAAGAATCACAAATATTCAGGAGCTGGTACAAGCTCTGAAGAATCAAGAATTTTATCGATCGATATATGTTAAGGTTTTTCCTGAATATGTATGAATCGATCGATATGTCTTCGATATTCTTTCGAGTTTTAAGTAGTTTCAAGCCTAGAGCTCTTAAAGCCATGTATAATGCAAAGTGTTTAGAGGAGTGCTTAGAAAAAATAAATCAAACTTTTTCTTGAGCCCTAGTTCTTATTTGTAGAGGAGAGGCATATGTCTAGTACTAGCACAATGTCCTGTCCGCGCGTTGCCGCGAAAAAGAAAAAATTACCGACTTAAAAATATAAAATAAAAATTGGACACTAATCGGAGAGTGCTAATTGGAAACCACTAAAACTGTAGAGGCAAGAACTTTGCTTGTACCATGGTCATATGGTAAATTCAGATAAAAATGCTAGCTAAATCCTAAATAATAGTGTTAATTCATGCGTGCTCAAAGATGATTCAAATGCACATACTAATTAAATTCATGCACATTGGTGCAGATGATAACTGAAAGAACAACTTGTTATCATGTATTGTGGTCATGGATTAAACTCAGAGAAGCAAAAAAGAGCAGCACAGATGTATATACTCACAACGACCCAGGTCAATCTCTCTCTATGCAATTTGTTAGATGTTCCTACCGCACCATAGATCCAGAAATACTACTGATTGACCTTTAACATAGCAGTTACCAGTAACCAAAATAGCAACAAATTGCTCTTGGTGTGTCCATCTGCACTAATTATCTCTCGCATTTGCAGCAGCAAAGCACACGTCTAAGCAAGCAAAACAGCTGCAGAAAAAAGTATCTCTCTAGTTGCAAAATAGCAACACAAGAAAAGCAGCAGTGAATATGCAATCTCTTCTCGGTGCATCCCCTCCACTCCATCTCTAGGCCCCTACTCCGCCTCCCTGCATGACCGTGTTGTTCCTCCCTATTTCTCTCAAGTCCATCGGCAGCCTTCCCTCCCCATCCTATAATTAGGTATAGATAAACCAAGCGGCCCGATGTTGTGATGCCTGATGCTGGTCAAAGTAGCGGCGGGCGGGCGACAAAAACACCTTATTCTGTTCTAGTTTTCTAGATATGCGCCCCAAGTACATAGATGTTAATTCTGATACATCCTTTATGCCATTAGGGTATGATGTTGTTGCAGAGGTTGAGTGTAATTGGTATCTTCGCGATATTAATATATGCTCTTTATCAGAAAAAATATTATGCATGTAGCATAATTCTAATACATATATACATATATGTATGGATACCTCCACCTGGTTTCCTCCGCATCGTGAACCGAAACAAAGACAATTCTCGATCATGTATTGTGCTTCTGCTAACTGCGCTCATAGCAGCAGCTAGATTGTGGCCACTCTCTCCTAGTCTTGTGCCACGCCCAGCTTATCTACAGGTATATTAGCTTAGATGATAGGTGCCTCTGTAGGTATCATTCACTGCACGATTCTAAATCCTGCCAGCACACCCACCATGCCCCTCTCTTATGGCTTCCTTTGACGCCACTATATATGCCTTTGTCCCCACAGCTTCTTCAGCCACGACTGCTTCTCTGACCGTCAGGACCATGGCAGCGAGCTCTCTCCCTTCCGCCGGTCTCGCCGCCGGTCTTCAACCAGTTCAGCATCACCAATCACGTCTCCACAATGCAGACAAGCACATCAACGATGTATGGACCCGACAGCGGCGATTGGTTTGTCAGCACCGGTGCTTGATAACCCACAAGTATAGGGGATCGCAACAGTCTTCGAGGGAAGTAAAACCCAAATTTATTGATTCGACACAAGGGGAGGTAAAGAATACTTATAAGCCTTAACAACTGAGTTGTCAATTCAGCTGCACCTGGAAAAGCACTAGTAACCGGGGTGATGTGAAAGCAGCAGTGATATGAGAGCAATATTAACAGTAACACAGCAGCGATACATGATAACACAGAGGCAATGGCACCAGAAAATAGTTGATACTACTTCCAATGACATATAGAACGAGTATATGATGATGAGAGATGGACCGGGGTTCCCAGCTATCTACACTAGTGGTAACTCTTCAATAACAAGTGTTGGGTGAACAAATTACAGTTGGGCAATTGATAGGATTGAAAGCATTAAGACAGAACATCAAGATTATTAATCATGTAGGCATGTTTTCCATATATAGTCATACGTGCTCGCAATGAGAAACTTGTATAACATCTTTTGTCCTACCAGCCGGTGGCAGCCGGGCCTCAAGGGAATCTACTGGCTATTAAGGTACTCCTTTTAATAGAGCACCGGAGCAACGCATTAACACTTGGTGAAAACATGTGATCCTCATATCTAAGTCTTCCCCTCCAGTTATCCCAGTTGTTGTCACTCTGGGGCCTCGGGTTCCGGACATAGACATGTGCAAACAACTTGTAGATACAATCTAAGCAATAAGTATAGAGCTTAAATCTAAGATCATGCCACTCGTGCACTAGTGACAAGCATTAAACACAACAAGATTGCAGCAACAATAACTTCACAAACTTATATAGATAGACTGATCATAATATAACAATTCATCGGATCCCAACAAACACAACACCGATTACATCAGATGAATCTCAATCATGTAAGGCAGCTCATGAGATCATTGTATTGAAGTACATGGGAGAGAGAGTACCAACTAGCTACAGCTAGAACCCGTAGTCCATGGGGGAACTACTCACGGAGCATGATGGAGGCGGTGGCGTTGATGGAGATGGCTTCCGGGGGCACTTCCCCATCCCAGCGGCGTGCCGGAACAGAGACTTCTGTCCCCCGAAACGGAGTTTCGCGATGGCGGCGGCGCCCCTGGAGTCTTTCTGGAGTTTCGTCAATTCGTATCGCGTTTTTAGGTCGCAAGGGACTTTATAGGCGAAGAGGCGGAGTCGGAGGGGCCACGGGGCAACCTCCCCATAGGCTGGCGCGGCCAGGGGGCCACCCGCGCCGCCATATGGTGTGGGCCCCCTGCTGCCCGCCTCCGACTCTCCTTCGGTGTTCTGGAACCTCCCGGGGAAAATAAGATATTTGGTCTTTGTTTCGTCGAATTCCGAGAATATTGCCCGAACAGCCTTTCTGGAACCAAAAACAACAGAAAACAGGAACTGGCACTTCGGCATCTTGTTAATAGGTTAGTTCCGGAAAATGCATGAAATCATTATAAAGTGCAAGCAAAACATGTAGGTATTGTCATAAAACTAGCATGGAACATCAGAAATTATAGATACGTTGGAGACGTATCAGTACTCCCACATGACGTCGAACACTGGTGCTCTCTCTTCTATCCATCCCTACACTTCTTCTCGGCATTGGCGCTCATCTTCTGATCACCGCCATCAGTGACGCGTCGATCTCCAACTCGCTCGCAAGCCTCGTGGGCATGATCTGTACACTGTCTGGACAACATTACACGGTGTCGGGCTGATTGCTTTTTCCAGACCTATCCGTTTTCCTCGTAATGGGTCGACGTTTAGGAGCTGCACAACCTAACCCAGGAAGGAAAGGAACGTGATGCGGACGTCCTCCTCGGTGACGGCCAGCTAGGTTCATGAACGGACAAGTCGGCTAGTAGGTGCACCTCCCGAAGTTCATCACGATCGGAATATTTTGCTGATCGAGTTCCTGGGTAGGGGGCAGTGTATATATGAGACCGGACCTCACGCAGATCGAACGGGTAAACGCATATATACTACCTAATTATTAATCGATCAGGGAGCCGTGCCAAGGTGGGCTAGCTAACCAGTTTTGATTCCAACAAAACTATGCACGTGGGAAAGGTGGACTGCGCCAAAACGGAATCGCCTGCTTTTTATGGTCGATCTAGTGGTGAAATCGGATGGAAATCAAATTCTGGACAAAACAATATAATTTAGTCCGGACTTTGTTGGTTTGAGCAAATTTCAGCGTGGAAGACGGAGAGAAACGTGTAAAAGCTAGGTATTATTAGGTATAGATTATGTTGGGCCTACAAATAACACGTTTTGGTCCGTTTGTGACACCAGGCGGTCACCTATTCTGATTAATAGTAAAGATAAATAAGCTGCTTAACAAAAATGGTTAATTTTTTAAACACCTCCCATAGGGTACGAGAGTGATCAAGCCAGGGCAAAAACTATTTGTCGTACTAAAGGTTGAGGGAGTAAGGGTGCAAAGATCATGAGATGATCGCGGCAATTAAAAAAATCTAGAGATTCGAGAGAGTACAAATGTTATACAAGTTATCAACATTTTTCCCTCCTAGCCTATTTCAAAGTTATTAGTATTTAATACTAAACTGGTTGCCAGAGTTTGCAATGCAATGTAAGGACTTTGAAAGATAATAATAAGACTTGATACAAATGAAGTGGTAGACTATGTCGGAATTAGTGACTGGATCGCCGCTCTCGTAAAGGTCATAAACTTAAGTCAACTATCAATATAAGCACTAGGGTTTAATAAAATTTATTATGCTTTATTGTAACGACTATTTCTTAAGAACTTGAACAATACTTGTTCGGTTTGTTTAAGAATATATGTGAAGAATTTTATCCTTTTGAAGGACTTATTTGGCATTAAATCTCGATTAATGAATATGTCTTTGATGCTAAATATTTGAAGATGACTCATACGATGACTATATATCAGAGTACAATTGTGATGGACTTTAAGTCCCTTTGATTTTTGAATCATTTAAACATGTGAGGATTGCCCCAATGACTATGAAAGTGTTCACCAGTGATGTTGAACAAGCATGTAAGTTGTTGAAATTCATATAGTATGATGTATGTAACCCAACATATTTACCCACATGCAGTTGATAGTCCTACTTAGTGATTTTTGCTAATGATTTAAGCAGATATGAGGATATCTATTTAATGAGGTGGAAGCCTGAAACATTTGAAGAGTTCAAAATTTCAGGGACTAAATGGAAGCTCTTCGGGAAAAGTTCCTATATATGATAGGATCAATGAGAACATATCAATCAGAAATTTAGCAAATCATCTTATTGTCTATGAGAGCGTCTCATAAACTTGTGCCAGCTAGAATTATTCTAGAATGGAGTATCCTAGAGACATAACCAAACCTTGTTTAACATGGTCAGATCTATTATGTCCTTATCACAACTGTTGTTGTTGTTTTATGGATTGTATGGCTACTCTTAAATTTATGGAAACATTGTCAAAATTCTATTGAGACTGACTCAATATATATGATATATGGTATGTGATTAAACCTAGTGTGTTGTTTCTTAAATTTGTGGATACAATTCTTGGGTGAACTGTTCAAAGCTATATTAGCTGAATCTCAAATAAAACAAGTTTTATTTTGTTGATTATCTCAAAGGATAAGTTGCTACCACGCTAAGAGCATTGGAGCTCCTCCCACCACCGTACCACGCTAGAAATATTAAATACAGTGTTTCTTCAAATAGCAAGTGGGAGGTAAGAAACTTGATGAGATTATGGAAATGGTTGATATGTTCAAGAAAACGGAAGTAGTTACGGTGATTATTCTTATACCTGAACCGAAAGTTCTTTCATGAGATGCAAAAACTAAATTAAGATTGGTGTTAAATAATGCAAAGCAAAACTGAATTCGAGGAACATCTCAGTGGTGTGGGAAAGAAGTAATTATCCCGAGAGGATGGTAAGTATGTGAAATAAAAAAATAAAAGTTGGCGTTCCTAGCGCCAATGGATGGCTCGAAGCCATAAGAACTTAAATGGAATCCATGTTCAAAACAAGGATTGCAGGTTGGTGATAGCTTAGAGGAATTTAACCAAATCTATCAAGGTTTTACTAGAAGAAAAATATTCATATGTGATATGGTAATTGAATGATAAAACGGGGTTCCTAAACAGAATTTTAACGACAGATTCATATGAGATATAACCTGAGGGTTTTGTCAATCACTAAAGGTAGTAAAGAATGAAAACTTCAGAAGGCCGTTTATTGTCTAAAGCCTCAAGGACTTAAGGTGTGTATCTAAAGATGGCCTTCCCGTCTGCCCTACTCCCATGTAAATAGAGTTCCCACTCTCTCCCAAGATGATCCTTTGAATCTTGAAACACATAGATATTTGTTTGGTGCTCTCTTTCTTGTGTAGACTCTCTCCTCGTGCAGCTTCTCTCTCCGGTAGATTTCCAAATATCGCCTAAAGATTGCAACTTCTCACTGTTAGTGCGACGCCCTAGATGGCGGAACGCTGATGGATTAGATTAACTGTATGCGTGGATACCGGCAGAGGGTCATACTTTTGATCCTCGGATTGGAGCGAGCAGGAGATAAGTTCTCACTCCTTGGAGGGATACACCTAGCTGTGTGGATCACCACGCACAGAATCTTCACCGAGTTGTTCCTCTTTACTCGGTGAGATCATTGTAGATCAAATCTTGTTATTGCATCTTCGTAGATAGATCTTGGGTGTTTGTGTAAGCCAATTATTTTTGTTCTAGATGCATCGTTTCGCTTCGCGCGCAGCGGTTTGTGTTCTCTTGTGGGTGCCTTTCGACCGGCGGTATGCATGTTAGCACGATGGTCACCAACACGGTCTCCTCGAGAGCCAAGGCCACACAATGCGGGGAGGAGCAGCCTCCACGGGTGGCGGAGCTAACCTTAGCCGGTGAAGATTCGCGGTTGTGCTTGTGTTGGTGGTGTAGCAGGGTCATGAGGGGTGGCGGAGTGGACGTGAGAGCCACCATCAAAGCTATTCACAGGGGTGGCGGTGAACAACCGCCAGGATCCTGTTCGGCTGCAAGCGGGAAACTTTGGTGGGGGTGGTTGGGCTTTCCACGCTGCCGATTGTGTTTTTGGGAGGGATAGAACGTAGGAGTATATGGAGGAAACCGGTGGGGGTTTGTAACATCCCAAATTTCAAATCAATGATGAAGAAGAATTTCAATAACTCAAAATTTAGAACCAACAAAAACTTTTATTAACACATGGGCTATGCATATTGCTCATACTCAATACTTTGTGTGATTTCCATGATGAATGCTTGCAACCTTGTACAATGTGCTACAACCTAAAACCCTAACCTTGATCCTTTGAAGATCACAAAGAAAGTCAAAAAGGAAGAAAAGATATAAAATAGAAAAATCCCAAAACCCTCACATATGGTTTACGCCATTTTTGCAAATCTTCAACCTAGACCATTTTGGCTTGCACCACTGGTTGGAGAATGTTACTAAACACTTATAAACACCTTTGGAATCAAAGAAACTCAAATCAAATCAAATTTGAAATCAAATTGTGCTCACATGCACTAATGGTCAAAACTGCCATTTTTAGCCTGATGCCTACTTTGAGCCTCTGTATTAGGAGATTTTCAAACCAAAAAAATCCAACTCTTTGGACCTCATCCAAGAACACATCAAGGTGAACAACTTTCGTAAAGCACACCCCTACAAATTCTTGCTAGATCAAAAGTTATGCTCAAGAAAAGTTGGAACTTTTTAACAGATTCTAGTTAGTGCCAAATTTGAAATGTTGCAAACCAATTTAATTTTGCACACCACCACCACCATTGTGTGTCTTTGATCATTTGAATCAAGTCCACCAAAGATCATTCAAAATTTTCAAAATTTATTTCATGCGGCCATTACATCAAACACACGGTGAGAAAAATCAAACCAAATCCAAAATCACTATTTCAAATAGTGTTTGGCCCAATTTTTGAAAGCAACTTGATCAAGCTTTGTCCCCTGGTCCCCTCCAACACTTTGCCCTAGCTTGAACCCCTAGAAAATGGCTAGACATGGCAATGCCATTGCCATGCCGGCCACCTCTCACATACAACTTGCCAACTCTACTTCCCTTCCTCTCTAGCTTAGCCAACCTTGTCTACTAGCTTCCCCATGACCTACTGAGCAAGCCTGGGCTAGCCATTGTCGGGGAGAAATGCCACAGCCTCGGGAACAGGCCGTGCCCACGACGTCCAGGGCGTGCCGATGTTGGCATGGGCGCCGCCCACGGGCACGCCACGGGCACGCGTCGCCCCGACGCTCTAGACCTTCCCCGGACTCCCTCTTCTGCCCTGCGACTTGCCACGGTACCAAGAACATGCTAGACACCTCCTTGTCGCCGACCCGCGCCCGCCGTCGCCGGAGACGAGAACCAAATCCCGCCACGGACGCGCAGTACTCCGCTTGCCCCCGACCAAGTTAGGCACCGCCCAGCCGCGCCGTTGCCGCCAGGAGAACCGCCTGGACACGCTGAACAGCGCCGCGCCCTCGCCTAGCTCGCTAGCTCGCTGCAGCCGCGTCGCCATGGTCGCCTTCACCGCAGTACCATGCCCACCTCCGCCGCTATAAATAGAGAGCTCCCCTCGCTCAACTCACCACACCAGCTCACTTCCCTCTCCTCCCTCGACCTCCTCGACCCCTCTCTGCTCAACATTAGCCACCGCAGCCCTCCAATTGCATCATCGGAGCCCGTGACCGCCGCAGAAGCTCGCCATCGATTGGCCCGCCCCAGGACACGACACCGGTACCAGGGAGCTCGCCGTCGACGACAACGTACCTGCGCACCTCGCCGCACTGATACGTCTCCGACGTATCGATAATTTCTTATGTTCTATGCCATATTATTGATGATACCTACATGTTTGATGCACATTTTATGTCATATTCTTGCATTTTCTGGAACTAACCTATTAACAAGATGCCGAAGTGCCGATTCTTGTTTTCTGCTGTTTTTGGTTTCAGAAATCCTAGTAACGAAATATTCTCGGAATTGGGCGAAATCAAAGCCCGGGGGCCTATTTTTCCACGAAGCTTCCGGAAGTCCGAAGACGAGACGAAGAGGGGCCACGAGGGGCCACACCCTAGGGCGGCGCGGCCCCCCCTTGGCCACGCGGCCCTGTGGTGTGGGGCCCTCGTGCCGCCTCTTGACCTACCCTTCCGCCTACTTAAAGCCTCCGTGACGAAACCCCCAGTACCGAGAGCCACGATACGGAAAACATTACTGAGACGCCGTCGCCGCCGATCCCATCTCGGGGGATCCGGGAGATCGCCTCCGGCACCCTGCCGGAGAGGGGATTCATCTCCCGGAGGACTCTACACCGCCATGGTCGCCTCCGGAGTGATGAGTGAGTAGTCTACCCCTGGACTATGGGTCCATAGCGGTAGCTAGATGGTTGTCTTCTCCTCATTGTGCTTCATTGTTGGATCTTGTGAGCTGCCTAACATGATCAAGATCATCTATCTGTAATTCTATATGTTGTGTTTGTCGGGATCCGATGGATAGAGAATACTATGTCATGTTAATTATCAAGTTATTATACATGTGTTGTTTATGATCTTGCATGCTCTCCGTTTCTAGTAGAGGCTCTGGCCAAGTTTTTACTTTTAACTCCAAGAGGGAGTACTTATGCTCGATAGTGGGTTCATGCCTGCATTGACACACGGGACGGTGACGAGAAAGTTCTAAGGTTGTGTTGTCTTGTTGCCACTAGGGATAAAACATTGGCGCTATGTCCAAGGATGTAGTTGTTGATTACATTACGCACCATACTTAATGCAATTGTACGTTGTTAGCAACTTAATGCTGGAGGGGTTCGGATGATAACTCTGAAGGTGGACTTTTTAGGCATAGATGCAGTTGGATAGCGGTCTATGTACTTTGTCGTAATGCCCAATTAAATCTCACTATACTTATCATGTCATGTATGTGCATTGTTATGCTCTCTCTATTTGTCAATTGCCCGACTATAATTTGTTCACCCAACATGCTTTTATCTTATGGGAGAGACACCTCTAGTGAGCTGTGGACCCCGGTCCATTCTTTAATCCTGAAATACAAATCTGCTTTGCAATACTTGTTTTCTTGTTTTCTCTGCAAACAATCATCTTCCACACAATACGGTTAATCCTTTGTTACGGCAAGCCGGTGAGATTGACAACCTCAGCTGTTTCGTTGGGGCAAAGTACTTTGGTTGTGTTGTGCGGGTTCCACGTTGGCGCCGGAATCTCCGGTGTTGCGCCGCACTACATCCCGCCGCCATCAACCTTCAACGTGCTTCTTGACTCCTACTGGTTCGATTAAACCTTGGTTTCTAACTGAGGGAAACTTGCCGCTGTGCGCATCACACCTTCCTCTTGGGGTTCCCAACGGACGCGTGTCGAACGAAAAGACAATACGTCAACCACGCGCATCAAGCAAATTTCTGGCGCCGTTGCCGGGGAGATCAAGACACGGCTGCAAGGGAGTCTCCACTTCTCAATCTCTTTACTTTGTTTTTGTCTTGCTTTATTTTATTTACTACTTTGTTTGCTGCATTATATCAAAACACAAAAAAATTAGTTGCTAGCTTTACTTTATTTACTGTCTTGTTTGCTATATCAAAAACACAAAAAAATTAATTTACTTGCATTTACTTTATCTAGTTGCTTTATTTACTATTGCTAAAATGGCCAACCCTGAAAATACTAAGTTGTGTGACTTCACTAGCACAAATAATAATGATTTCTTATGTACACCTATTGCTCCACCTGCTACTACAGCGGAATTCTTTGAAATTAAACCTGCTTTACTTAATCTTGTTATGCGAGAGCAATTTTCTGGTGTTAGTTATGATGATGCTGCTGCCCATCTCAATAATTTTGTTGAACTATGTGAAATGCAAAAATATAAAGATGTAGATGGTGACATTATAAAATTAAAATTGTTCCCTTTCTCATTAAGAGGAAGAGCTAAAGATTGGTTGCTATCTCTGCCTAAGAATAGTATTGATTCATGGACTAAATGCAAGGATGCTTTTATTGGTAGATATTATCCCCCTGCTAAAATTATATCTTTGAGGAGTAGCATAATGAATTTTAAACAATTAGATAATGAACATGTTGCTCAAGCTTGGGAAAGAATGAAATCTCCGGTTAAAAATTGCCCAACCCATGGATTGACTACTTGGATGATCATCCAAACCTTCTATGCGGGACTAAATTTTTCTTCGCGGAATTTATTGGATTCAGCTGCTGGAGGTACCTTTATGTCCATCACTCTTGGTGAAGCAACAAAGCTCCTTGATAATATGATGGTTAATTACTCTGAATGGCACACGGAAAGAGCTTCACAAGGTAAGAAGGTAAATTCATGTTGAAGAATCCTCTTCCTTGAATGATAAGGTTGATGCTATTATGTCTATGCTTGCGAATGATAGGACTAATGTTGATCCTAATAATGTTCCATTAGCTTCATTGGTTGCCCAAGAAGAACATGTTGATGTAAACTTCATTAAAAATAATAATTTCAACAACAATGCTTATCGGAACAATTCTAGTAATAACTATAGGCCATATCCTTATAATAATGGTAACGGTTATGCTAATTCTTATGGGAATTCTTACAACCATAATAGGAGTACACCCCCTGGACTTGAGGCCATGCTTAAAGAATTTATTAGTACACAAACTGCCTTTAACAAATCTGTTGAGGAAAAGCTCAATAAAATTGATATTCTTGTTTCTAGAGTTGATAGTCTTGCCTACGATGTTGATCTTTTGAAATCGAAAGTTATGCCTAATAGGGATATTGAAAATAAAATTGTTACTACAGCAAATGCCATCCAAGTTAGAATTAATGAGAATATAAGATTAATGGCTGAAGCTGCGTGCTAGGTGGGATAGAGAAGAAAATGAAAAACTAGCTAAAAAGGAAAATGTAGCTAAAGTTTGGACGATTACCACCACTAGCAATGCTAATGATTCATATGTTGCTGCACCTCCTACTATCCATGATAAAATAATTGGTGTTAGCAAAGCTTCTACTCCTAGTGCAAAGCGCGCAAAATTACTGACATCGCTAAAGCTGCTGAAATTGCTTGTGATAAAGCTGCTGAAATTTTTTCCAACCTTGGGGATGATAATCCCATTGCTTTAGATTGTAATGATTTAGATTTTGATGATTGCCATATCTCTGAAGTTATAAAGTTCTTGCAAAAACTTGCTAAGAGTCCCAATGCTAGCGCTATAAATTTGGCTTTCACAAAACATATTACAAATGCTCTCATAAAAGCTAGAGAAGAGAAACTAAAACTTGAAACTTCTATTCCTAGAAAGCTAGAGGATGGTTGGGAGCCCATCATTAAAATGAGAGTCAAAGATTTTGATTGTAATGCTTTATGTGATCTTGGTGCAAGTATTTCTGTTATGCCTAAAAAGTCTATGATATGCTTGACTTGCCACCACTGAAAAATTGTTATTTGGATGTTAATCTTGCTGATAATGCTAAAAGAAACCTTTGGGGAAAGTTGATAATGTTCATATTATGGTTAACAATAACCTTGTCCCCGTTGATTTTGTTGTCTTGGATATTGAATGCAATGCATCTTGCCCCATTATATTGGGAAGACCTTTTCTTGAACCGTTGGTGCTACTATTGATATGAAGGAAGGTAATATTAAATATCAATTTCCTCTCAAGAAAGGTATGGAACACTTCCCTAGAAAGAGAATGAAGGTACCTTATGATTCTATCATTAGAAAAAATTATGATGTTGATGCTTCATCTCTTGATGTTACTTGAGTTACACTTTCTGCGCCTAGGCTGAAAGGCGTTAAAGAAAAGCGCTTATGGGAGACAACCCATGTTTTTACCTACAGTACTTTGTTTTATATTTGTGTCTTGGAAGTTGTTTACTACTGTAGCAACCTCTCCTTATCTTAGTTTTATGTTTTGTTGTGCCAAGTAAAGTCTTTGATAGAAAAGCAAGTACTAGATTTGGATTACTGCGCAGAAACAGATTTCTTTGCTGTCACGAATCTGGGTCTAATTCTCTGTAGGTAACTCAGAAAATTATGCCAATTTACGTGAGTGATCCTCAGATATGTACGCAACTTTCATTCAATTTGAGCATTTTCTTTTGAGCAAGTCTGGTGGCCTAATAAAATCCATCTTTACGGACTGTTCTGTTTTGACAGATTCTGTCTTTTATTTCGCATTGCCTCTTTTGCTATGTTGGATGAATTTCTTTGATCCACTAATGTCCAGTAGCTTTATGCAATGTCCAGAAGTGTTAAGAATGATTGTGTCACCTCTGAACATGTGAATTTTTATTATGCACTAACCCTCTAATGAGTTGTTTCGAGTTTGGTGTGGAGGAAGTTTTCAAGGGTCAAGAGAGGAGTATGATGCAATATGATTAAGGAGAGTGAAAGCTCTAAGCTTGGGGATGCCCGGTGGTTCACCCCTGCATATATTAAGAAGACTCAAGCGTCTAAGCTTGGGGATGCCCAAGGCATCCCCTTCTTCATCGACAACATTATCGGGTTCCTCCCCGAAACTATATTTTTATTCGGCCACATCTTATGCACTTTGCTTGGAGCGTCGGTTTGTTTTTGTTTTTGTTTTGTTTGAATAAAATGGATCCTAGCATTCACTTTATGGGAGAGAGACACGCTCCGCTGTTGCATATGGACAAATATGTCCTTAGGTTCTACTCATAGTATTCATGGCGAAGTTTCTCCTTCGTTAAATTGTTATATGGTTGGAATTGGAAAATGCTACATGTAGTAACTCTAAAATGTCTTGGATAATTTGATACTTGGCAATTGTTGTGCTCATGTTTAAGCTCTTGCATCATATACTTTGCACCCATTAATGAAGAAATACTTAGAGCTTGCTAATTTGGTTTGCATATTTAGTTTCTCTAGAGTCTAGATAACATCTAGTATTGAGTTTTGAACAACAAGGAAGACGGTATGGAGTCTTATAATGTTTACCATATGTCTTTTATGTGAGTTTTGCTGTACCGTTCATCCGTGTGCTTGTTTCAAATAACCTTGCTAGCCTAAACCTTGTATCGAGAGGGAATACTTCTCATGCATCCAAAATACTTGAGCCAACCACTATGCCATTTGTGTCCACCATACCTACCTACTACATGGTATTTATCCGCCATTCCAAAGTAAATTGCTTGAGTGCTACCTTTAAAACTCCATCATTCACCTTTGCAATATATAGCTCATGGGACAAATAGCTTAAAAACTATTGTAGTATTGAATATGTACTTATGCACTTTATCTCTTATTAAGTTGCTTGTTGAGCGGTAACCATGTTTACGGGGACGCCATCAACTATTCCTTGTTGGATATCATGTGAGTTGCTATGCATGTCCGTCTTGTCCGAAGCAAGAGAGATCTACCACCTTCATGGTTGGAGCATGCATATTGTTAGAGAAGAACTTTGGGCCGCTAACTAAAGCCATGATTCATGGTGGAAGTTTCAGTCTTGGACATATATCCTCAATCTCATATGAGAATAATAATTGTTGCCACATGCTTATGCATAAAAGAGGAGTCCATTATCTGTTGTCCATGTTGTCCCGGTATGGATGTCTAAGTTGAGAATAATCAAAAGCGAGAAATCCAAAATGCGAGCTTTCTCCTTAGACCTTTGTACAGGCGGCATGGAGGTACCCCATTGTGACACTTGGTCAAAACATGTGCATTGCAAAGATCCGGTAGTCCAAGTTAATTAGGACAAGGTGCGGGCACTATTAGTATACTATGCATGAGACTAGCAACTTGTAAGATATAACTTTCATAACTCATATGCTTTATTACTACCGTTGACAAAATTGTTTCATGTTTTCAAAATAAAAGCTCTAGCACAAATATAGCAATCGATGCTTTCCTCTTTGAAGGACCATTCTCTTTACTTTTATGTTGAGTCAGTTCACCTATCTCTCTCCACCTCAAGAAGCAAACACTTGTGTGAACCGTGCATTGATTCCTACATATTTGCATATTGTACTTGTTATATTACTCTATGTTGACAATTATCCATGAGATATACATGTTACAAGTTGAAAGCAACCGCTGAAACTTAATCTTCCTTTGTGTTGCTTCAATACCTTTACTTTGATTTATTGCTTTATGAGTTAACTCTTATGCAAGACTTATTAATACTTGTCTTGAAGTACTATTCATGAAAAGTCTTTGCTTTATGATTCACTTGTTTACTCATGTCATCACCATTGTTTTGATCGCTGCATCCACTACATATGTTTACAAATAGTATGATCAAGGTTATGATGGCATATCACTTCGAAATTATCTTTGTTATCGTTTTACCGCTCGGGACGAGCGAGAACTAAGCTTGGGGATGCTTGATACGTCTCCGACGTATCGATAATTTCTTATGTTCTATGCCATATTATTGATGATACCTACATGTTTTATGCACATTTTATGTCATATTCTTGCATTTTACGGAACTAACCTATTAACAAGATGCCGAAGTGCCGATTCTTTGTTTTCTGCTGTTTTTGGTTTCGAAATCCTAGTAACGAAATATTCTCGGAATTGGGCGAAATCAAAGCCCAGGGGCCTATTTTTCCACGAAGCTTCCAGAAGTCCGAAGACGAGACGAAGAGGGGCCACGAGGGGGCCACACCCTAGGGCGGCGCGGCCCCCCCTTGGCCGCGCGGCCCTGTGGTGTGGGGCCCTCGTGCCGCCTCTTGACCTACCCTTCCGCCTACTTAAAGCCTCGGTGACGAAACCCCGATGCCGAGAGCCACGATACGGAAAACATTACTGAGACGCCGTCGCCGCCGATCCCATCTCGGGGGATCCAGGAGATCGCCTCCGGCACCCTGCCGGAGAGGGGATTCATCTCCCGGAGGACTCTACACCGCCATGGTCGCCTCCGGAGTGATGAGTGAGTAGTCTACCCCTGGACTATGGGTCCATAGCGGTAGCTAGATGGTTGTCTTCTCCTCATTGTGCTTCATTGTTGGATCTTGTGAGCTGCCTAACATGATCAAGATCATCTATCCGTAATTCTATATGTTGTGTTTGTCGGGATCCGATGGATAGAGAATACTATGTCATGTTAATTATCAAGTTATTATACATGTGTTGTTTATGATCTTGCATGCTCTCCGTTTCTAGTAGAGGCTCTGGCCAAGTTTTTACTTTTAACTCCAAGAGGGAGTACTTATGCTCGATAGTGGGTTCATGCTGCATTGACACCAGGACGAGTGACGAGAAAGTTCTAAGGTTGTGTTGTGCTTGTTGCCACTAGGGATAAAACATTGGCGCTATGTCCAAGGATGTAGTTGTTGATTACATTACGCACCATACTTAATGCAATTGTCCGTTGTTAGCAACTTAATACTGGAGGGGGTTCGGATGATAACCTGAAGGTGGACTTTTTAGGCATAGATGCAGTTGGATAGCGGTCTATGTACTTTGTCGTAATGCCCAATTAAATCTCACTATACTTATCATGTCATGTATGTGCATTGTTATGCTCTCTCTATTTGTCAATTGCCCGACTTTAATTTGTTCACCCAACATGCTTTTATCTTATGGGAGAGACACCTCTAGTGAACTGTGGACCCCGGTCCATTCTTTAATACTGAAATACAAATCTGCTGCAATACTTGTTTTACTGTTTTCTCTGCAAACAATCATCTTCCACACAATACGGTTAATCCTTTGTTACAGCAAGCCGGTGAGATTGACAACCTCACTCTGTTTCGTTGGGGCAAAGTACTTTGGTTGTGTTGTGCGGGTTCCACGTTGGCGCCGGAATCTCCGGTGTTGCGCCGCACTACATCCCGCCGCCATCAACCTTCAACGTGCTTCTTGACTCCCTCTTGGTTCGATTAAACCTTGGTTTCTAACTGAGGGAAACTTGCCGCTGTGCGCATCACACCTTCCTCTTGGGGTTCCCAACGGACGCGTGTCGAACGAAAAGACAATACGTCAACCACGCGCATCACGCACCTCGCCGGAGCACCGGTGAGCTCGCCAACCCCCCACCTGCGCCGCGCCAGTGAGCTCCTCTCGCCGTCGACGACGACGAACAAGATCTGTTGGATCTCATTCTAATCATGCGTCCCTCATTCACCGTACTCTTTCGCCTTTGATGAGAGGCTGACAGGTGGAGCCCACCTCGTCAGGCAGCCCACGCGTGCGAGACGCGTGGTGGGCTGGCTTCCTCTCGTTTGAATCTCTTCGGCCCAGTAACGTTTCCCGCGCTGGCCCACGAATTCAAATTCGTTTAAATTGATTTATTTCAAATTGCTTACTGGTTCCATTTTCAAAATTGAATAGAATCAAATCCCCTAGGCCAAATTTGATGAATTACATATGGTTGGAAAGCTTGTGAAAATATCTATCCAACCTCACTGGTCTCATCATGAGATTCTTTGTAGAATTAATGTGCCAAAAATAACAAGGCAGGGTCTTTTCAAACTTCAAACTTTAATTAAAAATCAACCAGAAATGCTTTTGAGTTGATTCCAACTCTCATAAATCACATTTCACATACTCTACATGTTTATGTAAAAATATCACCAATTTACTTGGTATGATCATGGGCTAGAATAGAAAATGGCTCTATGGCTATTTTTAGTCTAGTGATATTGTCCAAAACTATTTGTTAAATCATATGAGAGGTTTGCCCTCATTTAAATATTATCTCAAGTAACTTAACATGGGGTAGTGACCATGGTCTACATAACCTCATGTTGAATTAGTTGATGATGTTAAATTATAAGTATGGTAGTGTTAAATTGCATGATGTACTTTACCTCATTTAAATCATTTTCCCCAAATGATAATGATGAATTGTTGACCTTGGTCAACATGGATTCATACATTATGTATTTGAGGAGATTAAATCTTAACAAGATTCAATGAGAGGAAATTATTTCCTCAAGGAACTAAATAGAAACCCTAATCTATTTTTGTAATGAGAGGAAATTATTTTTCTTAAGAAGAAAACAAAGTCAACCAACATGGTAGCAATGTGGTGATAATAGAATTAGCTTGTGTGAACTTTGTGTGTGCTTAGACTAGCTCTTAAGCTTGTTTGGTGATTGTTATCTCGTATCTATTTTTAGATGCTAGTACCGAGGAGTACCAGGAGGAGGAGGTCTACTTCCATGAAGAGGAAGACCACTTTGATAAGTACACCAACCAAGGCAAGCTAATATTCTTGCAAGTGCAATGCTCTATTGGAGCAAGGCAACATTTACTTTTACTTTATGTGCAATGATCCCATCCCAAGTTTTTACCCTTACAAGCTTTTACTTTGTTTATCAAAGATTATTTTTATAGTTAACTTTGGTCTAAGTTTAGAGAGTTACAAGAGTAGCAAAGTTAGCCTCAAAGCTTGATAAGCTAGATAGCACCCCTCATGACTAGTGCTAGTGCTAACAAATAAAATTGACTACTCTAGATGGGAACCTGTGAAGTGAAATGACCTTGAAAACCTTGGAATGATGAGTCATTCTATTGAAAGATTTTTGAAGGTGAATATGACTTGTGAATGATATGGTGAATTTGATAAAAACTGATGGTTGGGTTTGGATGCGATACCTTTCCAATTATAGAGTACCCACACAATACCTGATTATGGGTAGGGCTTAACTGGAAGTTTATACATCTTAGTATGGGTTTCCTCTGAACAAGCATCATAGGGTTTATGCCGAGGCTGCCTCCGTTGAAAATGAAATGATGTGAAATAAGGTGAATGTACGGCCCAAGCCCTGTGCAGTTCCCAGGCTAACGGTTTGTCTTCACTGGGAGGCCAAGCTCATGGGGAGAGGTACCTATACTAGGGTATGTAAGTGAAAGGTTATGGTTGATGATCCGCGTCTCGAGTTACGATGATTCAGGGTTATCCCTGACAGATGTAATCAAATGTTGTGGCACAAGTGTGCAACCTCTGCAGAGTGTAAACCTATTCGAATAGCCGTGTCCACGGTTACAGACGATTGGAAAGGCCATACTATACCGTTGTCAGATGTTTTCTTGAAAAGGGTGGATGATTTGAATGGTGAACTTGACTTGAATCACAACTGAGTTGTGGGAATGACACTAATGTTCCCACTTGAGTTAGTATATGAAAAGTCTTTTATCAAATGCTTATGAACTAAAATTGGCTTTATGCAAATAACCTAGAGCTTAGCACCTTCTTAATAAAATTGATAGTAATTACACTAGTATTAGTTTGCGAGTACTTTAAAGTACTCACGGCTGTGTCCCTGGCTATTCAAATGGCCAGACTATGAAGAGGAACCGCAGTATCAAGACGACGGCCAGCAGGACGTCTACGACAACTAGGAGTACCTTCTGACGTCAAGCGTTGGCCTGTGGATTAGATAGTCCACTACTACTACGCTTCCGCTATGTAATGTGTTCGTTGATCATTAGATCAACTATTTGTGTAATATTGGATCATGTGATCTGAATTTGTAAGATGATTATGGTTTGTAATGAATGATGATTTATGATATCGACTGTTATGTCTCGCAACAATAATCTTCCTGGGATTGCGATGTATGACATAATAGGCATCTGGACTTAACAATCCGGGTGTTGACAGGGTTTTTCTCCCTTCCAATTTTTTTAAGGATTTTGAGCCGTTTAAAGACCCCGCTGGAGAATCGTTTGTTGGCTGGTTTTGGGAGAGGTGACAATTTTTAGGGATTAGGAGTTATTTTACTCCTTCGTCCTGGATGCTCTTACTAACACAGTGTATCGTAAAAGATTAGAAAAATAAAACGATAAAATCATCAAAAAGAGAAAAAGAGATGAAAGAAAGAAAGCGAATCCACCGCCTAAAGATAGACCAAATCGCTAGTTGGGGATAACATAAAGAGAGATTAGGAGCGTGGAGTGGGGATAACATAAAGAGAGATTAGGAGCGTGGAGTGCATGGATGTAGTACTCTCCTCCAATGAAATTGTTTGCTCCGAAATGCTGCCGACTGCTGTTCTTGGTGGCCGCCGATTCAGCACTCACTCCAACTCCAAATAATTATGTCCCTGGTTCTGACTTGTAGCATTATGCATCGAGCACGTGGACCTACTATGTTGACCAATTTATTTGACCGTCATTTCATTTATTTGTTTCTCTACTGCTTTTTTTGTGCTGGATCAGGAATTTGTTTTGCTTGTATAGATGGGATGCTATGTGTGCGTGTTCCACTCGTGTCATCTTCTCTTCAAACTTCAAAGTGTCTTTGTCTGCATGCATGCAATTTGCATGCACTGACCTTTCTTCCTTTTCTAATCCGAATTACCCTCTTATTTTGACATGTAATCCGAATTACCGATGTGGTTGTTCCCACACTTTTTATTATGAGACAATGGAATTTAACTATCTTTTCCGTGCACAGCTAAATTCTTTCGATTTTTCTGAACTGAGATGCGGAGCATATTCTTTGGATGCTAACTGCACGCGGACATCTGCTCCCAGCGCCACAACACCACTGGAAAATTCTGTCAAATAAAAAACACCACTGGAAAAAATAGTTGGCAGGGTTTGTTATGTTGTTGGCCTTGCACCCTTTGTCGAAAAAAGTTTCTATCGCCCGACGCCCGTATACTTGAAGATCCTATGTATGTAGATACGTTCGCTCCGCAGGCCTAAAATCCTAACACTCAGCTCAATAAAATTTTCCTATTCATATTATTTTTTAACATGTATAGTTCTAATCATGATATGTTTGAATGTCGATTCGTAATATATTTGGTTGTTGACAAGCAAAGACGCGCGACGGTGTAAATGGCTAGCCTAGCGAGCTAGATGCAGTTCCAAATTAAGCACAAAAAGATGCTTGCTGAGCTAGCTGTTTCTTTTTTCATCTTTTGTCTGCTACGTGGTGCAATTCCATTTCTAAAGCGCTGAACTAGTGAGTTGTAGCTCAGAGCTTGAGATGATACGGTTCCATCTTGATAAGGAGGTCGGTTACGTCATGGCAGGTACGTTAGCTTTTGTGAGGAACAAACACACCTGCTATATATAGCCGGCGACATGAACATATCTAGCGATCTAGCTAGCGACAAGATCCAGAAAATAAATGTTCAGCACTTCGATCTGTTGCAAAGTTTCTGCCAAAAATAGTTTCTGTAAAATGAATTCTACTATATAATTAAGCATGTACACAAAAAATGGAACTGGTCGGTTCATGTCTGGCTAAAGTTTTGTACTTTTCATTTTCTAGCCAAAGCATCGAATTGGTTCATGTTTACTCAGTGTGTTCCTTCAAGTAGTATCCCCGCTATATATGGCTTGCAATTCGGCAGTACTATTCATCGGCAGCATCACCATCTCATGTAGTACGTAGTGACATATTGATCTGCATGCACTGCAAGCTGGTAGGCCGGTACCCAGCTAGCTGCCGGGCCATTAGCTGGTGGAGGACAAATTTGGCAAATACGACAGCTAGCTCCCGTAACAGATACTCTAGAAAGTCTGAGCTCACTGCGGGAGAGCTGCAGTGGCGGCCGTCGGCACAGTAAGGAAGACCGTCGGCACAGGCTGTGCCGACGGTGACCGTTGGCGTAGTGTCGTCGGTATAGTTCTGGTCGGGGACTGTCCAATCACCGTCGGCACAAACTGGCTATCGGCACAGATTGCTGTGCCGACGGTTTTACCGTCGGCATAGTATTTCAAAATTTTCAATTTTTTTTGAAAAAATATTCAAATTATGTTTTTTGAAAAAAAATTCCCAATTTTCTTCTGATTCTTTTTTACTTGTTAATCTTTCACAATCACACTTAGTACACCTAATTTTAGGTCAAATTGCACTTGTAGTCAAACTTCCCAGTTGGCACCCATCCTTACGCTACTCCCGCTCCAGCACGCTTAACTTCTTGGTTCCCTTCGGATGAGCTTCCATGAAAGAAATGACACCTTGTTGTTAATACTACCATATCAATCATATTAACCCTTTGACCGTGATGCCACACCTCTATATTTTTGAATTATAAACAATTACTTAAGTAAACAACAATGAATATATATAAATAATAATAATATAGAATTTGAAAAAATATGATTTTATTTTTTGTCTTTTTTTAATATGGAATAATTAATATCAGTAAATGCAAATTTGGCAAATAATATGTCTAAATTGATCAGAAAAATGAGAGGAATACAAATATGACATTCATATCATATTTTGACCCTACAAAGTTAATTTACCCAAAAATCATGAGCATTAGATCAAGTACCTATAGTTGAAACCTGATTGACTTTATCGGAAATGAGGTGGGAAACGGCCTCGGCATAGCATAGTTTGCCGAAATGAGCTCATATTTGACACGTGTGTGGGCCCTAGGGTGGGAAGCAAGACCCCGAATGCGGATTTCTAATCCGACCCACGGGCGACCATCTTTTCATTTTTAGCGTGCCAAATGGTTTTTATTTGTGAAGCAGCTACATGAGGCACATTTTAGTATGACGTGAAACCTTCGTGCGATGATAGTAGACCACCTACACACCACCTATCACATGACATGTGCACGCGTTAGCTTTTTGGGAACACATGCGGCTTCCGGTGGTGTCCTGCCGAATCCGCTGGAAACTGACCGTATTTGAACTAGGGGTCAACTATCCATCGCTCCAGAAATTCCGGAAAAAACGTATTTTAGTTCTACGACGCATTATTATATGTGCTAATTTTTGTCTGTTTAGTTTGTTCGCGAATGGGTGCACCAGCACACCCGGTACAGCGATACCGCCGCATGTCCTGGGGGCCCTGTTTTGACCAGATGGCAATTTGAACGAAGTCAAAAAATTCCACGGAGCCGTATGACATCATTTTATCTGTCATAGTAACTATTCCGTTTGTGAAAACTGGGATACGACAATTATTTTAAAAACCCTTCACGAAATGGGCTATACCGTCCGGAGTTTTATGGATTTTAGGGGAAATGAGGTGGGGAACGACCTCGGCATGGCATAGTTTGCCGAAACGAGGTCATATTTGGCAGGTGTGTGGGCCCTAGGATGGGAAGCAAGACCCCGGGTGCAGATTTCTAATCTGACCCACGGGCGACCATCTTTTCATTTTTAGCGTGCCCAAACGATTTTTATTTGTGAAGCAGCTACATGGGGCGGATTTTAGTATGACGTGAAACCTCCGTGCGATGATAGTAGACCACCTACGCACCACCTATCACATAACATGTGCACGCGTTAGCTTTTTGGGAACCCATGCGGCTTCCAGCGGTGTCCCGCCGAATCCGCTGGAAACTGACCGAATTTGAACTAGGCCTCAACTATCTGTCGCTCTAGAAATTCCAGAAAAAATGTTTTTAGTTCTACGACGCATAATTATATGTGTTATTTTTTGTCCGTTTAGTTTGTTTGCGAATGGGTGCACCCGCACACCCGGTACGGCGATACCGCATGTCCCGGGGGCCTGTTTTGGCCATATGGCAATTTGAAAGAAGTAAAAAAATCTCACGGAGCCGTGCGGCGTCATTTTATATGTCATCGTAACTATCCCGTTTGTCAAAACTGGGATACGGCAATTATTTTGAAAAATCCTTCACCAAAAGAGCTATCACGTCCGGAGTTCTATAGATTTTAGGGGAAATGAGGTGGGAAACATCCTCGCTATGGCATAGTTTGCCGAAACAAGGTCATATTTGGCACGTGTGTTGGCCCTAGGATGGGAAGCAAAACCCCGGGTGCGGAATTCTAATCCGACACACGGGCGACCATCTTTTCATTTTTAGCGTGTCCAAACGGTTTTTTTGTGAAGCAACTACATGAGGCGCATTTTAGTATGACATGAAACTTCCGTGTGATGATAGTAGACCACCTACGCACCACCTATCACATTACATGTGCACGCGTTAGCTTTTTGGGAACCCATACGGCTTCCAGCGGTGTCCCGCCGAATCCGTTGGAAACTGACCGGATTTGAACCAGGGCTCAACTATCCGACGCTCCAGAAATTCCGGAAAAAATGTTTTTAGTTCTACGACGCATTATTATATGTGCTAATTTTTGTCCGTTTAGTTTTTTCGTGAATGGGAGCACCCTCACGCCCGATACGGCGATACCGCATGTCCCCCGGGGGGGGGGGGGGGTTGTTTTGGCCATATGGCTATTTGAACGAAGTCAAAAAATCCGACGGAGCCGCGTGGCGTCTTTTTATATATCATAGTAAGTATTCCGTTTGTCAAAACTGGGATATAGCAATTATTTTGAAAAACCCTTCACGAAAAGGGCTATCACGTCCGGAGTTTTATGGATTTCAGGGGAAATGAGGTGGAAAACAGCCTCGACATGGCATAGTTTGCCGGAACGAGGTCATATTTGGCACGTGTGTGAGCCCTTGGATGGTAAGCAATACCCCGGACGCGGATTTCTAATCCGACCCATGAACGACCATTTTTTCATTTTTGGCGTGTGTGAAAGCCATGAAACCTTGAACATTATAGCTCATTTCTAAGAAGATTTGTTTAGGTATTTAAAATATTCCATTTTGATATTTTTCTACGATAGATCTTGTTTTTCTGCAAAATTTGATATATTATACTTATTTTTCTCAATTAGAATGATTTAGTTATGCTTTTTTGAAGACTGCCGTGGAGAAATAGAAAAAAGCTATGCCGACGGTATAACCGTTGGCACAGGTCTGTAGTAAAAAAAAGAAAAAAAATATTGTGCCGACGGCCAGAACTGTGCCGACGGTGGCCGTCGGCACCTCCAGCCTGTACCGACGACCAATTTAACGCCGACGGCCATCCTTATCGCCGCGCTCCGGAGGCTCCTGTGCCGACGGTCCCGACATTTGCCGTCGGCACATCGCCTGGCCGTCGGCGTACGGCAATTCTCCCGTAGTGGCTGCTCATCCCTTCGTTACATATGTATGACAAAAGGCAATAAGATATACCGAGGATATATAAAAGTTTACTGATTTGCTAAGCTAGATCTCAGTCAAGTCCTGCAACTTGGTTGCATCCCGATTTGTGCACATATAAGTTGCGAGTTGAATTTTAACTGAGTTTTTCTGTTTTACTAGATTTGCAACTGAGATTTTATCGATTCCAAGTAAAGATATGCAACTAAGAAAAACAATTCGGACCGTTAGGTTTGCTTTGTGATTCTTGCTGCTAATAAGTTGCAATATAAATTTCAACTGAGATTTAATAAGGTCATCTAACTAAGAACTAATTAAGTTAACTCTAAGGTGGACTGAGAAGTAGACACACGAAAAAGTTTATGTTCAAATCTGTGCATGAAAAATCCATATATGCCAAACACACGTATTAGGCATCGTTTCTGTTCCCTTGTGGATCCACGTACGTACTATATATACATATGAAATGAATTCGTCAACAGCGGTTGAAGAATTGGGCTAGATGATGCGACTATATATATCTTATATATAGGATATATTGAACGACCTAATTCGGCTTGGTAATTAGCTGTCGTCGTCGTAAGTGGACTGTTTTGCTATGATGTACACTCAGCAAGCACGATGGGGGGACTAATCTATGGGGTGTGCTCATGGTGGCCACGCGCGCCCACGATACCAGAAGAGTTGTCAATGGCAAGGCGGCATGTACGCACTAGCTACAGGTGCCGAGAGCGGCATGAAAGCTGGAAAAAGGAAGACGAAGAGCGGCATGCCCGCACGCAACACTCGACCAAAACCCCCCTGAAATCCACTATAAAACACGGCAACGGAGGCGTGTGTCCGCCACACTAGTGCTGCTTGCCACTACACACACTACCACCGCAAACCGTCTCCATCTAGCGATCTCACTCAATCTCACTTGAGCTGCCATGGCCGTGAACGACACCAAGCAGCTGGCCGACGCCGAGAACCCCGCGGTCACCAAGTTCGGAGACTCCGACTCCGACGTGGACTTCGCGGGGCGCGCCAACTGGCTGCGCGCGGCGGTGCTGGGCGCCAACGACGGCCTCGTCTCCACCGCCTCGCTCATGCTCGGCGTCAGCGCCGTCAAGCATGACGTGCGCGCCATGGTGGTGTCGGGGTTCGCTGGCCTGCTGGCTGGGGCGTGCAGCATGGCCATCGGGGAGTACGTCTCCGTCTGCTCCCAGCGGGACGTGGAGATCGCGCAGCTGGACCGCGACGGAAAGCGGGGCGGCGAGGAGGAGAGGGCCCTGCCGAGCCCCGTCCAGGCCGCGGCGGCGTCCGCCCTGGCCTTCTCTGTGGGCGCTCTGCTGCCTCTGCTCGCCGCCGGGTTCATCGTCGGCTACAGGCTGAGGGTTGCCGTAGTGGTCGCCGTGGCGACCATGGCGCTGGCCGCGTTCGGGTTCATCGGGGCTGTGCTGGGCCGGGCGCCGATAGCCAAGTCCTGCGCCAGGGTGGTGGTGGGCGGGCTCGCCGCCATGGGTGTCACCTTCGGCCTCATGAGGCTCTTCCGTGCCAGCGGCATATGACGCGAGGTTTTCTTTTTGCTGCCGTCACGTGCGGTATCCATGCTTTCCTCGTGATCGTGGTGGCGCCGACATACGTCTTCTCCGGCCGATCGATCATCCGTGTTTGCCTCTCTGAATCGATCGGTGGCGCAATGCAATGCAATGCATGCCGGCCGTGTTTGGCTATCTAATTAATCTCTACTACTCCTGCCTGCCACGCTAATGTAACATTGGCTGCAATTTGCTCTAGACCGCTCTGAGCAACACACTAGCCTCTTTTACTAGTTCTATATACATGTAACATTACTAGTACAACATCCGTTGAAAATAATTGACTCAACTTTATCAAGATGACAAAATATGTCTAGTTACATGGAAAAATACCAGCTGAACCTGGGTGCATGTGAACCCAGGTGAGAAATGCATTTTTCAAATGTTAAAAAATTCTGAAATAAAAATAACGGGATACGTATGCATGTTCCATGTGTGGGTAGAAAGTTTTCGCTCAGAATCTAAAAAGACAAAATACGTCACATATATACTGCTATATATAGCCCTGCAAAAAATTTCACTTTTTTGCCGAGGCAAAATAAAAGGTTTTTTCGTCACGAAACTCATGTCCAGGACACATGTTTGAGATCACCTTTGCATTCATTTTGTGTTTCGATTTTCAAAACATGTTTTTACATCACAAACGCACTTTTGAAAAAGTGGGTTCACATGCACCACTAGTGGAAAACGGGGCTATAGGCCCGGTCCATTTGGGCCTTCAGTCACGGTTTTCAAACCGGGACCAATAAGGCGGGACTAAAGGGTCCACCCTTTAGTCCCGGTTCAAAGTTGCACCGGGCCTAAAGGCGGCGCCACGTGGTGTGGCCAGGAAGCTCGCGGTGGATGGCCTTTGGTCCCGGTTCGTGGTACGAACCGGGCCTGTGGTTCTCTGCCGCGGCAGAGAATTGCTATTTCTCTGCCGCGGCACAGGTTTCGGCTGTAGCAGCGTTTCTCTGCCGCGGCAGAGAAACATGGCGTTTCTCTGCCGCGGCAGAGTTTCAGCAATGCATATATATCATTCAAGAAACCACAAAATATCGTCGTGAATATATATAGACATCGTCAACAGTACACGTAATGCATGCATATTTACAATATAAAGCTAGTCGGATCTCTTTACTAAATCTATTAGCCTCTACGGAGTTCCTCCATATCTATGACCTTCACATAGTGCTCTCCACCTTGGGTAATGACCTCGGTAAGAAAGAATCCCGCGATTTCCTCTTGATTACTCGTATTTGGGCCTCCGTTATGAGAGTGTCCCGCAGGCGTTTCATCTATATTTAAAAAAGGAGATCAATATATGAATGGAACTCAATACAATAGATGGTACTAATTAAGATAATTGTGAGAATTTGTTATCGTACACGAGTGTGGTGTATACGGGCATCCCCACCCTTGGGACAGGCCATGTCACGAATGAAGGTGCAGACGTAGTATCCACATAAGTTATTCCTGGGTTCCTGCCTCATACACTTTACGAAAAAATAGTTCGATCAAACTAATAATCAAGCATCATATTGAAAGTAAATATCATATATATAGAGTTTCACGGACATAGATATATAGTACTACTTACAGGGTAATCTTGAAATGTAAGCTCCGGTTTCCATGTACCCGGAACGAGTAGTGATGAACCGTTTCCAGGCCCTGCCCGGCAAGAAATAATGAGTAAATGAATTATTGATTAGTTGATGATATCGTCGAATTAGAACAGATGAAGATGCCAATACGAAATTGATTGAAATTACCTCTGGAGGATGGCAGCCATGTTCGCCCATTCCGCATATTCTTTACGTTTCGAGTCCATGACATTTACGACTCCTTTGTGAAGATCAATGATTAGGAGAATAAAGTGGAATCTGCACAAGCATAGCTCAATGATTACAAGAATAAAGTGGAAGGTGCACAAGCATAATGTATGTTATATATAACACTCACTTGAAGTTGTAGGGAAAGAATATATCCTGTTTGTTTGCTTGCTTCACTAAAAACATTAACATGTTGTCCTCTGTGTCCTTGGGGAAGTCTCGAACCGTAACTTCATGAACTGTGTCTGGGTCTATGAACCCCAGCGGTAGGAGCTTGCCTCTTTTGTATTCGAGCTTCTTCATTCTGCATAATTAAATGTATAGCGTACACAAAGAATATAGTGAGGATAATTGTTAGTGCAAATGAATGAGCGCTGAGCTACAGACTTAATTACATAAATAAATCGCTTACGAGCGGTAGCAAGCGATGACAGCTTTGTCGAGGGCGTCTTGATTGAATAACTGAAACAGTTCTTCTAACTCAGGTTTATCTCCTCGACCCCCCGGAAGTAATGCTCATCTCTAAGATACACCATGAGGTAGCGATCACCTCTTCGACAGACTTTCAGGTACCAGTCATGCAACCTTCGCATCTGTCCCTAGACGCGCGAGCTCGCCAGGTTTGACGAGATCTTTTCCGTATTTATACTTGTTTACCACTTGAGCCGTTGGATAGTAATCTTCATACTCAACTGATGCTCCCTGAGCTCTAGCATCCCGTTCGATCATCGATGCCGTCTCTGGATCATGATAGGGATCCATGACGAAGTGGGCTACGGCCTAAATGTCCTACTGTCCAAGCTGGGCGACTTTTTTTGCTTCTTTGCTCGCTCTAGAGGACTGTCCAAGAGAGCGGTCATAATCAGCTCTCAGCTCAGGTCTCTTCATTCTCGTCTCGGCAAAGTGCTTCACTGTATGCGGTGGAATAAACATCTTCTTCGGTGCAAGAAACGCCTTTTGCTCTTAGTCTGCTCATGTGGTAACAACTCTGGAGTCTGTGCCCTCATCGGAGTTGATGATCTCTTCGGAGCTGTAGGAGGTGCCGCAGTTAGCTTCCTCTTTTGCTTAAGTGGAGGCGGCGGAGTCTCCTGGCGAGAAGGAGGAGGAGGTGGCAGAGTATTCTGACGACGAGGAGGAGGAGGAGGCGGCGGAGTATTCTCACGCGGAGGATACTGCTCATGCACAGGGGAATCATCATCGTGAAGAGGAGAATCATCACGCGGAGGAGACTGCGCAGGTGGCGGAGGAGGCGGACGAGTTGGCCTGCTTGGTGGCTTCTCACCTGGAAACACAATGTTCTCCTTCCGCCATTGCACGGTGGTTCTACGGGCTTCTCCCAGTTCTTTGATTTCCCCATCTTCACCTGCAGGGTGCTCAAGCACCAACCCCTCATAGCAAAGTCGTCTTGGACCGGACGACAATGGTAAGACCTTGTAGGTAAGAGAATGCCGACCGCCGCCTTGAAGGATAGGTTGAAAACTTTAACATGCAGCTCACAAGGACGGCTCTCAGTGAGATCATCCACGGGGGGGGGGGGGGGAGGGTAGCGAGGAGGCTCGACCACCTGGTCATCATCATCTTTATCAACCTCGGCGTCGGAAGCCACGCTGCTTTTCCGGTGTTGTTGAGATTGCAGCGGGACGAGGGCATTGAGCAATGCAGGATCTACAGCCTGCCCCTGAGCCATCTGGGATGTAAGTACTTCGGTTACCATGGTTAATTGGGCTTTCATGGTGCTCATACCCTCCTCTAAGGACGCTATGCGGTCTGTTTCCCTTGCCTTTCTCCTCTCATGGCTTTTATCAGGAAATCTCTTCCTTTCCGCAGGAAAGCCATACTTCCGCGGAACGGAGCCTTCTGTGCCTCGTGTTCGTCCACCGTGTTCTTTGTTCCCAAGGGCACGTGTCAGCTCATCGTTCTCTCTTTCGGGCTGGAACCTTCCCTCCACCACGTCCTTATGTGCTTTTTCCAGGGCTTCAATGGGAAACTTCAGATGAGCTTTCTTATAGATGCACTTCTCTGTTTCTGGATGCAACGTTCCCCCAATCCCGTAGAACCACTCCTTACACCGTTCGATCCAACCGTGTGTCCCTAATCTGATCCCCCCGTGGAACCACTCCTTACAGCCGATGGCCGGCCTCGTTGAAGTCCGAAGGAGGCGGGTCGCCCTCCTCGTGCCTGGCAAGCGCCCTCTCACGCCGATTGATGAAGAAGCTTTCCCAAGTCGGGAAGTAGTCGGGATGCCACTGGGGATTCCTCCGCTGCTCGGCGTGAGCTCGAAGTAGTAGTGGTTCGTGATGGCCATCTCGCGCGCCACACCTAGAGGGACAGGGAGGGACCGGTACGCCTCCGACGCTCAGCAACCAGCCGGTCGGGACGCGGTAGCCCGGCGGGCAGGGGTAGTTCGACGCGCAAAGCGCCTCCGACTCCCGGAGGGTTAGAGATACGATGGAAGCCATGGGACAGAGTGATGAGGTTTGCAGATATGAGTCTAGATGTGATATGGAACTGGAGGCCAAGCCTACATATATATATAGTGAAAAAAATGGCGGGAGGACAGAGGCGGGAAGCAGTGGAAAGCGCGGGAAGAAAAATAGGCGGGAACGCAGTGGAAAGCGTGGGAAGAAAAATAGGCGGGAACGCAATGGAAAGCGCGGGAAGAAAAATAGGCGGGAACGCAGTGGCGCCGAAAACATTAGTCCCGGCTGGTGGGTACAACCGGGACTAAAGATCATTTTTTGTCATCTAACAAAACTGTCGGTGGGATAAAGACGTGTGGGTAACCTTTAGTCCCGGCTGGTGGGTACAACCGGGACGAAAGATCCTTTTTTTGTCATCTAACAAAACTGTCGGTGGGATAAGGACGTGTGGGTAACCTTTAGTCCCGGCTGGTGGGTACAACCGGGACTAAAGATGTCGGCGAGGATAAGAACGCATGGGTGGACGCACTCTGCTCGATGAGATAAAGCATGTAGCGCACGACGCCCTGTCGAGTAGAAGCGGTGCTGTGCCTATAAAAGGAGCATCGATACGGCTTGCCAAGCGGATCAACAAGACAAGCGGAGATTCATTCCCATGGATTGGAAAATCTCCCGTGGCGCAGCTTCTCGAAGATGTTGTTGGTGCACACGCCCTACGGCATCTTCGGAAGCTGCGCCTCGGAATTTTTTCCTGCAAGCCCCTGAACGACTACATCTCCTCTAATAGTGTTGGGGAAAGGATTGGTAAATCTCCCGTGGCGCAACTTCTCGAAGATGTCGTTGGTGCACATGCCCTACGACATCTTCGGAAGTTGCTCCTTGGAATTTTTTCCTGCAAGCCCCTGAACGACTACATCTCCTCTAATAGTGTTGCGGAAAGGGTTGGGAAATCTCCCGTGGCGCAGTTTCTCGAAGATGTCGTTGGTGCACACGCCCTACGACATCTTCGGAAACTGCGCCTCAGAATTTTTCCCCGTGAACGACTACATCTCCTCTATATATATGGTACAAAAAGCCAACCACATCTCCACTTTTCATATCTTACATACAGTTAAATGATTACACAAAAATAAATGGGAAATTGATTGCCATGTTGAGATACTCATTTGTGCCATGAACATTCTTCAATTAACTTGATGATGGAGCATCTTCATCATTTAATCTTCTTCGGCCTTAACCATGGAGCATCTTCATCATTTAACTTGATGCTTGGATTAATGTTCACTCTGAAGGGTGGAATTTCATCAAACTTATTATAATCTTCTGACATGTCTGTCTTGTCCTCCACTCCCACGATGTTTCTTTTTCCAGAAAGAACTATGTGGCGCTTTGGCTCATCGTTTGATGTATTTGTTTCCTTATGTTTCCTTTTTCTTGGTTTGCTAGACATATCCTTCACATAGAAAACCTGGGCCACATCCTTGGCTAGGACGAATGGTTCGTCTCTATACCCAAGATTGTTGAGATCCACTCGTTGTCATTCCATACAACTTGTCTACCCGAACCCCGCCTCTCTGTTTTGTTGACCCATTTGCACCTAAACAAAGGGACCTTAAAAGAAGGTCCATAGTCAAGTTCCCATATATCCTCTATGTAACCATAATATGTGTCATTTGGGCCTTCATTCATTATTGCATCAAATCGGACACCACTGTTTTGGTTGGTGCTCTTTTTATCTTGGGCGATCGTGTAAAATGTATTCCCATTTATCTCGTACCCTTGGAAAGTAACTACGGTCGAAGATGGTGTCCGGGCCGGCAAGTACGACTGATCTTCAATATCTTTGTTATTCAGGAGATGTTTTGCAACCAACCGCCGAAAGTCGACATGTGTTCACGTCTAATCCAATCGTTCGACCGCCCGGGTTACGGGAGCGTAGAAAGTTCTTGTGGTCACCGATATACGGAGCCACCATGGTGGAACTTTGTAGAACTGTGTAGTGTGCTTGAGTCAAAGAAATCCCGTCCCTACATATCATTGATTTCCTTCCTAGCGTGCCTTTTCCACTTAGTCTCCCTTCATGCCGCGATTCGAGAACACCAATCGGCTTAAGGTCAGGAATAAAGTCAACACAGAATTTAATGACCTCCTCTGTTCCATAGCCCTTGGAGATGCTTCCTTCTGGCCTAGCACGGTTATGAACATATTTCTTCAAGACTCCCATGAACCTCTCGAAGGGGAACATATTGTGTAGAAACATAGGAACGAGAATGCAAATCTCATCGACCAGGTGAACGAGGAGATGTGTCATAATATTGAAGAAGGATGGTGGGAACATCAGCTCAAAACTAACGAGACATTGGACCACATCATTCTGCAACCTCGGTAGAATTTCTGGATTTATTACCTTCGAGAAATTGCATTGAGGAATGCACATAGCTTCACAATGGGCGATCGAACATTTTCCGGTAGAAGCCCCCTCAATGCGATCGGAAGCAACTATGTCATTATCACGTGACTGTCATGAGACTTCAGGTTCTGGAATGTTTTCTTCTCCATATTTATTATTCCCTTTATATTGGAGGAGAAGCCAGACGGGACCTTGATACTGCTCAGACATTCAAAAAATATTTCCTTCTCTGCTTTTGTAAGAGCGTAGCTGGAGAAATGACGTCCTTTAACTCTCTCATGCAGCTTTTTGGGGTCTTTCCAACGTTGCTTGGTCCTCCCGTGCTTCTGGTGTATCTTTTGTCTTCCCGTACACGCCCGGAAAGCCTAGCGAGTTCACGCAAAGATTCTTCGTCACATGCATCACATCGATTGAAGAGCGGACCTCTAAGACTTTCCAATATTCTAGCTCCCAAAAAATAGATTTCTTCTTCCACATGGGCGCGTGTCCGGCATCGTCATTCGGAACAGACCGTCCGTTAGGACCCTTTCCAAATATTACATCTAGATCCTTGACCATACCAAATATATCAACACCATCACGATGGGGAGGCTTCCTCCGGTGATCAGCCTCACCGTTGTAATGCTTGCCTTTCTTTCTTACGGGATGGGTAGTCCTAAGAAAACGACGATGCCCTGGGTACACGACCTTCCGACCTTTTCCAAATAATCACCTTCGAGCTCATGTAAACAGTGCGTGCATGCATTGTATCCCTTGTTTGACTTGTCCCGAAATGTTACCAAGAGCAGGCTAGTCATTGATGGTTACGAAAAGCATCGCTCTTAGGTCAAATTCCTCCTGCTTGTGCTCGTACCACACACGTACACCTGCTAGGGACCACAGCTGTAGAAGTTCTTCGACTAATGGCTTCAGGTACACATCAATGTCGTTCCCGGGTTGCTTCGGGCCTTGTATGAGCACTGGCATCATAATGAACTTCCTCTTCATGCACAACCAAGGAGGAAGGTTATATATACAAAGAGTCACGAGCCAGGTGCTATGGCTGCAGCTACGCTCTCCAAAAGGATTCATGCCATCCGTACTTAGACCAAACCTTAAGTTCCTTGCATCCTGTGCAAAGTTTGGGAACTCTCTATCGATTTTTCTCCATTGGGATCCATCAGCGGGGTGCCTCAACATCACGTCTTTCTTACGGTCTTCTTTGTGCCATCGCAACAACCTAGCGTGCTCTTTATTTCCGAACAAGCGTTTCAGCCGTGGTATTATAGGAGCATACCACATAACCTTGGCAGGAACCCTCTTTTGGGGCGCTCGCCCTCAACATCACCAGGGTCATCTCGTCCGATCTTATACCGCAATGCAAGTGCACACCGGACATGCATCCAAATTCTCGTACTCACCGCGGTAGAGGATGCGAGTCATTAATGCATGCATGTATCTTTTGCACATCTAATCCTAGAGGGCAGACAATCTTCTTCGCTTCGTACGTACCGGCGGGCAATTCGTTACCCCTTGGAAGCTTCCTCTTAATTATTGTCAGCAACTTTCCAAATCCTGAGCCAGTGACCCGTTCTCTGCCTTCCATTGCAACAATTCCAGTGTGCTGCCTAGCTTTTTATGGCCATCTTCGCAAGTTGGATATAACAATTTGTTGTGATCTTCTATCATCTTGTCGAAGGCCAACCTTTCCTTATCAGTTTCACATTCTCTCCTTGCATCAGCAATGGCCCGACCAAGATCATCATCGACGGGCTCATCTGGGTGCCTCTTGATCTTCTACTTCATTGTCTTCATTGCCTTCGCAGTATCATCGTATTCAGTGAAATTGGGATAACCGTCATCATCCTCTTCCTCTTCTTCATTGTCTTCCATCATAACCCCTCTTTCTCCGTGCTTGGTCCAACAATAGTAACTAGGCATGAAACCGGATCGCAGAAGGTGGCTGTGAATGAGACTCGAGTGAGCGTAATTTACGGTATTCTTGCAGTTGACACATGGACAATACATGAAGCCACCATGTTTGTTTGCCTCCGCCACGGCCATAAAATTATCCAGGCCCGAAGTGAACTCGTCAAACCGTCGGTCAATGTACATCCATTGCCGATTCATCTGCATGATATAATTTAGCTGATCAAAACCATTACAGAACATCACAATGTATATATACACATGCATTTTATCAATTATAGATGAAAAGGATAAAGTTGTTAACCTCGATGAAGAAGAAAAAAACAAGTTAAATGTGGCTTGATTTGTGTAAACTCAAGTGGCAAATCCTCTTAAGCATTTCATCAAACACCTCTTGTGCATGTGAAGAAGAGAGGAGAGCAATACACCCCTCTTGTGAAGAAAGTGAAAAAATGGCCAAGTGTGGCTCACACTTGGGCAGGGCAAGGTAATATAGCCAGATTGGGGACCTTGTCCCGGTTTGTAACACAAACCGGTTCCAGAGGGGGGGGGGCTTTGGACCCGGTTTGTATCAAACCGGGACTAAAGGTTTCCCACGCCTGACACGGCCTGCCGCGCCCTGCCGTGGACCCTTTAGTCCCGGTTTGTATTACAAACCGGGTCCAAAGGCCACTACCGGACAAGCTCCGAGCTAGTGGGGTCGCCCTGGGCAAAACGAACCGGGACCAATGCCCACATTAGTCCCGGTTTGGTTCTGCACTGGGACATTTGGTTGGGACCAAAGGCCTCTTCTCCACTAGTGCACCCATGTTCTGAAAAGCCGGTCTCTAGTTACATACGCTATTTTGATAAAACCGAGTCACTTCTTTTCGAACGGAGGAAATAGTACTTCTTAATTGTCATGTGGACGACTCGAAGTTTAGCGAGGTCGATCCATTGGTTGCAAGAAGGCAAGTTCTATACTCCCTCCGTCCATTAATAGATGTCCAGTGTTTTATATAAATTTGGATGTACCTATGTTTAAAAAATATCTAGATACATTCAAATTTTGACAAATTTTGACATCTAAAAATGGGCAGAAGTAGTACTAATTTCTACGAATAATTTGAGCTTTCTCATGCAATCCAATTCTCACATTCAAACCACGAGGCTTAATTACATGTGTGCCAGTGCAGAGTGCAGACACAAAGAATCACAAGTTCACTCGCTGGTAGTGAGTCACTCTACAGCATAATCGATAGATATGATGCACCGCCTGTTAAAATTAAGTACCCCCTCTGTCCCATAAAAATCGTTTAAGATTATCTTAGGCGACTTTCATGGGAGGAGTATATAATTAGCATCATGCCACAAAAGGCCCACAACACAGCTAGATATTATTTCAAACTTCTCTTCGATCCGTCTCTCCTTTTCTCAGATGTCCACTAAATTGGGTCGGATCTTGACACAAACGTACAATGCTACCTGTCAGCGTCACCAAAGGCTAGGTAGCTAGCAACTTACCGACACCGTCAACGTCCCCGCATACTAACATACACTGCCGATAAAATGATTTTTTTTTGCTGAGTAGATACCTGTTTGCCGATTGTGTTTTCTTACCGGAACTTGGCAATTAACATGCTTTGCCGAGTACCGAGAAAAAAATAGCAAAGACCCAAACTCTAAAAAGTTTTTTAAAACACCAAGCAAAGAAAATTACTCAGTAAAAAAAATACTTGGCAAAAACAAAAACAAACAAAAAACAACGGGTAAAAACCAAGTACTCAGAAAACCGCAAGGACACGTGGCTGCCGCGCCCACACCTACCTGTACCGTGATGGTGGGCAAACATAGTGACAAAGAAATATGTTTGCAATTTCGATCACTTCCGAGGATTGAAAGAGAGCTTATTTGTTCGGCAAGGGCTCGACCAACAGGTAAGGATCGGTGATGTGCAGACCTAGGTAGTCAGGGTCGGCATTCGGATTCAGATCAATTTTTCTCCAACATAATCGAGTCGTAGCATCCCAGACTCTACTAGATTTCTCAACAAATATTTTATCCATGATGAATTTTTTATGGTAGTGTAAAAGAGGTGAAAATACTAGAAGTAAAATTTTAGCACTATGGTTTACACTAATATAGCGAAAAGAAAGTTAAAAAATCTCACCGGTACAAATTTCTCAACGAAAAGATGATGTAAAGTTTACCCTTCCACGTAATTCCTTGAGCCCTGGATGAGAGCATACACCAGGTATACTATATATGGTATTGCATCTTGATTATTTGATATATATTATATCACAAATATATGCCTACTAGTATATAAATAACATGTATTTTTATTCATTTTGTTTGTAAATATGAAAAATATATCAAAGCAAAAAAAAAACACATACCATCATAATCATCAAAGCACAAATTTATTAAATAAAAAATAGAATATAAAAGTAGCATGTCACTTGCCAAGACGATATATAGTGTCTGAACCTTCAGGTCTCTTGCAAAATCTACATTGATGAGTCCTTCTTATGAGGCCTACATTACACACTAATCAATCACATATGTCTCCAAACTTCCTAGAAATATGTTTTGCAATGATGAATTGAAAGTTTTAAGAGAAGTGAGAGCTTTGATGTAAGGTTTTTTTAAGAGAGATCGAAGATCCTATAGGCTGATCATTTGGGGGTTGGAGGTAAATAAAGGGTTGTGAGGCAAGTGAAAATAACTGGGGAGGCTGACATAGTATGCTTCTATAGGTAAGTGAATGACTCAATTAATCAGTTAGTAGAATCGGGAAAGTTCATAAATAGGATAGCGATTTTCCAATACCGTAAAGGATTCTACGATTTGGATCGAGACTCAACATGGATTCTACCATTTTGGGATTCATAGTGGGATTTGAATCGAAATAATGCTCTAGGATCGTTAAATCATAGGAGTCCACGGGTTGGATCGGGATTCTGACTACCTTGGCAAAGACATAGGTTTGCCCAAGCTCGAACCACCCCCCCCCCCCCCGACGGTTGGTACAAATCCTACTCCATCATTCTCTTGTACTATATGATGAACTTACAAAGGATTACATATGTTTCAGCTATAATTGGAGCTAGCCCGTACACCTGCTTTATATGAGCTCGCACCCCTTCCAGGCCACGATGACCATGACTCCAAGTACATGAAGGAATTTATCTAGGAGCTCCAACCAACCTACCTTCCGTGCTACGCCAAGACTTCCCGAAGACTCCCTTGACTAGACGCACATCGAATCAAGACAGAAGATTAACCTGACGCGCAAGACTACAAAGACCTAGCATGCAACATGGAGATACTTAACACCGATGCCTATATATAGTGAAGTCCGTTCATTTAGTAGAGGAGTTTGAACCATTACACTGATGACGTTGGGACTCCAAGTGCAGAGTGTTGTGTCAGTAGAGTACTTTCCCCACAAGGGTGACTCGAGGGTTATATAGAACTCCCGGGGAGTTGAATAAAGAGTTGTCCCTCCTCCTCTTCTTCTAGCAATCCTGCAAAGAAAATTAAAGCCTTGTGTTCCTAACTCCATCGTGTGGTTGTCAAGCACAAGGTTTCTTATTAGTAATAATAAATAAAATTAGTAACACAAGTAATGTAAACTAGACAAATAAAGTAAACTAAGTAAAAGTAATAAAGGAGTGATTGTTTTTGGGTTTTCTGTGTAATAAAGAAAACTAAATATTTTGTATTTTCAGATTAAAATAGTGCCGCAAATAGAAAGTAAGGTAAAATGCAATGGGAACATGTTTCTTATGATTAAAATTGGGCCGGGATTCATGAGTTCACTTATCTATTCTCTCCTTAAAGTTGTAGTGGATAATAGCAATTCATCAAGGAGATAATAAGAATATAACTTCAATATGTGTAAGATACACATTCATATGGGCATCACGTCTTAACATAGAGATGATGCAACACATCTCTCTGCACAAGAAAGGGAAAATTGAATGCAATCTTGTATTAAGAATTAACAGAGCATATCCATAAGTACTTTAACATGATGTTTGAATATCAAATATGCTACCTTGAACAAACCAAATCATCACTTCTGTCACGTGACAAACATAGCACATACATTCACTTTATCCCTAGTGACCTAGCAAAAGAAAAGGCAAAACCATAATAGACAATGAATTTGTTATCACTATTCAATCACTAAAACCACGCTACTCCATCTAACACACCCATCTTCCCACACATATTCTTGCATACAAGTTAGATAAGAACCCATACTTAAAAGGGGTACATAATATGCATCTATTAATACATCTTACGCAAAGTAGAGTCAAATTTCATAGCACAATATCATATAATAAATTCCACCTACATGTATGATCATAATCATGTTGGGAAGCTCATATGGTACTAAGATCTATGATGAACATGGGAGAAATAGATAAAGCTACAGCCACAAACCCATAGTCCAGAGGTTGAATGCTCCCGCTTGATCATGGTGTTGATGAGGAAGACTTTGGAGATCCCTCCGGCGATGGCTCCGGTTGAGTTTCCTCCTCCAATCTTCGCTGTCGTAGCCTCTGTTTTCGTATTTCCGTGTTTCTACGACGCTCTCCTCTAGCGAACCCTCGGGGGTCATATATATAGGGGTTTTAGGTCAAAATAAGTCGGTTCACTAAAGAATCAAGCGAACCGTACGATCGACGGCGAAAAGAGGTTGGGTGGCACGCCCCCTGACAAGGGATTAACTTGTCAATACCTACAGATTGTATACTTAGGATTTCGTATAAAGTAGAGGGCAAGTCGACCTCGAAGATTCAGCTGAAAAGGTGCTCGCCTTAGAATTAGGGTGGTGTGTTGACAATAGATTCGATCCTTTCTCCTTCCCTCGGCCCCCCTTTATATAGGAGGTGGAGCCGACACTTTCCGTGTCGTACAAGTTATAAACCCGAGAGGCTTATTGGGCCTTTCCTATATTGTTACATTATTCCTAATACAACTCTATTTTCCTTATCCGAAGTTCTCTGGGCTTCCGGACCTCCAAAGCTTCGGGTCGTGGGCCTCACATCCTCGCCAGATAACCCAGGTGCTTTATTCGGCATGCTTATTTAGCATGCCTATGTTAGTAGCCCTCGAGATTTTGCTTGAATCGTAGAGTCGAGTAAAATCTCCATCGTACAACTGAGTCACATATTTGTAACCCTTTCGCATCATAAAGAATATTTTGCCCAATGTATATTTTGTACAGGGATAGCAGTAAATGGGGTTGGTTCATCTGACGGATCAAGTACCAGTTAACTGCTCTTGTGGCAAACCCGCATAAACCTACTTCAAGCTCGAGTCCCTGGACTCGAAATCGGGATACTGATGTAATTCGACACGCGCCACTTAAGGACTTACCGTGAACCGAATCCCAATTGTTTTTTATCGAGTACCTAACGCGTTCGTTCAGATTTTTCTTCGTATCTGCTGATACGGATAAAGTGGGAGAGCGCATTCGGGTGCGATACCATGCCACACAGGAGAGATCCTGGGGTCTTATCTTCGTAATCTTTTCAGAATTACGGCATTTAGAGTTTTTTATCGCATCAGATGCGCTCTGAGAATATATTGTCGAGTGCATTTGTCGGCTGCTGGAATTGTGTATTTAATCAAGTTAACTCGTAAGATAATATCTTGATCTCCCGATGAGAGTACATGACGAGTTATATGTAACTAGAAGATGTACGATGGAAATTCTTCACCTGCAATTCTATATTGTCTTGTTATTTTCTCTTCTTTTTTCTTCCTAATATTTCATCGGGTGTGCGACCAGCGCTCCCGATGGGAGTAGCCCCCGAGGCTACAGCCGAGTGTTTGCACTTGGTTGTAGGCTCAACTTTTGTTATTTTGATCAACTCTTTATTTTTCCTTTCGCCTCGTCATCTTATCAGAAGCATAAGCAATACTTCTGATAAGAGTAGCCCCGAGCATATGAATGAGTGCTTGCATCTGAGCATAGGCTCCCGAGTTTTCCTTTTTGACCGTTCATTTCCTTAGCAATTTTCTTCCCACTATATTTTACTTCACCACTCGAAGCTTTTTTGACAATGATGTTGATGCTGACGACAGCCACGTATAGACACCTTGGGAAGCCACGAATCCTCGCAAACCACTATTCCATGGGTCCTAATCTCTTCACCTCCGACACGTCACATAAGTGGGGCGCCCATGTCCTCCGGAATTCCTGGCACGCGCGCGGTAACTTCCCTCCAGTAAAATTGGAGTGCTAAGACCATTCTACCCTTTGGACACACGTAGGGTTCGGAATCCTTCTCTCTTCATCCGACGGTTGAACGCTTCGTCTTCTTCCTATAAATTGGACCCTTGCCCTCTGCTATCCCCTTCACTGCGCCGCACAAGTCCTCTCTCTTTGCCCATCTTCCTCCTCGAGCACCTCACGCCCACACTCTGCTTTCTCGCTGCTCCAGCAGGCTTTTCGTCATGCCTCCATGCACCAAGCGATGCTCGTCCCGCGCTTCAGGCACCGAAGAGCACGTGGAGAAGGCCAAGATCTCTGGTTGGGAGAGGTCGAATCTCTCCGCGCAGGACCACAAGATGCTGAAGAAGATGGGCCTGTTCAATAAGGAGGCCATGAAGATGCCCGGAGACGAGAGTTCTCCTCATCCTCCTATCGGATTCCGAGTAACCTTTGTCGATTTCCTTATTCGTGGCCTTTCCATTCCTGTTCACGAATTTCTTTGTGGCCTTCTCTTTGTCTACTGGATCCAGCTGCACCAGCTGACCCTAAACTCTCTCCTCCACATTTCTATTTTCATCACACTCTGTGAGTGTTTCCTGGGCATCCACCCTCACTGGGGCCTATGGAAATGCATCTTTTATCTCCGGCGCAATAACTCAAAGAATGTCATCTACAATGTAGGTGGCGTTTGTATGGGTGTTCACACGGAAGTCGGGTATTTTGATGTCAAGTTCGCCGACTCCGTCCAAGGCTGGCGTCGGAAGTGGCTTTATGGCAAGGATCACTCCACGGATGCTCAAGAATACGGGCTTCCCCATTTTGATGCTGCCGAAGATATTCAGAGGCGCCAATCTTGGGATGCAGAGGCTTCTGCCGAAGAAAAGGCGGCCACTAATGCTCTAATTGCACGCATGCAAGAACTTCAGAACACAGATGGAGCAGAATTATCGGGTGTGCAGATTATTGCCCACTTCTTGCGCGTCCAATTCAGCCTCTCCAAGTCCGAAAAAATCCCATGTGGATGTATTCGGGCGTTGAAGATTCTGACAGGGTCTCTGCCGAGCTTCCCGTGAAGGACTTGGAGAAGCTTGCCCGCCGCTTCACTTCATTGAGTAAGAATCATGAAGTCCCTTCTTCCTTCCGCGTGGAGCCATTTAGTGGCAGCCACGCCCTTCCCGAAGTAAGTAGATTCTTTCGAGTAGCGTTCATGTTTTTTTGACCACCTGTTTTGCTTATGTGTTTTGATAGCTTTTCTTTTCCCTTGTCGTATTTTTTGCCTGCAGAACCACCAGATTCTTTCTTCTCTCCCTCCGCTGCCTGAAGGTGAGGAAGTGGATGAGCGAACCATCGTTCACGACGACTCGCTAGAATCCTCCATTCCTGAGAGCAAACCCGCATGATCTCAAAATACTGCGGGTTCCTCTGACCAAGAAACAGACTCAAAGCAACGCTCTTACTCTGCTCAATCTGTTTCTCCTCCTCCTGCTTCTTCTTTGGATAAACGCAAGAGGAAGAGAGACGATGATGAAGAAGATTCCGGCGCGTCCAAACTCGCAGAACCAGCCGCCGAAAAATCTTCTCCCGAAGATCAGAAGAACTTCGACCCCTACGCCACGGCTGGCAATGTTAGCTCGTAAGTTGTTCTTTTTTTCTTCTTCATATCTTCTTTCTTTTGATTTCTTTATACTTATCTTGATGCTATATTGGTAGAGCTGACGAAGAAGAAATAGAGCCCGAAGCTCATGGGCCAGCTAACACGAGCACCTCCAACACGTTGGCTCTCTCTGAGGATCAACGTGCCACGCCAAAAACATCGCCTCACCCACAAGTTACTCCGGAAGCGTCAACTCTAGCGCCCAGCCCCCGAGCACCGAATCCGAAAAAGGCTAGAACTAGGGTTGCTGGCAAACATGAGCTTGTTAGTGGGAGCGTGTCGATTCCTCTCCTTGATGATGTAAGTTTTCCTATCTTGATTGTCGCCTTTTTTCTGCTTGGATCAAAAAAATCTTTTGCTTCTTCGAACTATTTTTTCTTATTGATTTTTTCGCAGTCCTTGATAAAGGAGCTGGTTGACTTGGGTTCCCATTTCATCTGGTTCCGTGACGAGGCCGCAACTTTGAAAGGTGAAGTTTTATGTCTCTTTGTATCTTGTTTGTTCTTATCTTGTTTTTGCACCTTCTCTTATTTTTTCCTTCTAGAGGCACTACGTCATGCTGAAGAGCGCGCCGACAATCTGGAGGCCAAGCTCAAGGCTAGCGAGGAGGCCAAGCTTAAAGCCAGCAAGGAGGCCAAGCTCAAAGCCGACGATCTGGTAGCCAAGCTCAAAGCCAGCAAGGAGGCCCGCAAGAAAGTTGAGAAGGATGCTTCTGGTGTCGAGGATTTGTGCCGAAGACTTCAAGCCGCTGAAGATTCTTTGAGCGACAAGGAGGCCAAGCAGGTTGAGCGCGAGAATAATATAATCACGCCGCTCGAGACGCAATCTCAAAGATTTTCAAGTACAACTATGTTTCCCTTTGTCCTTCCATTTTTTCTTGTGCTAACCTTATCTTTTGGTATTGACGAAGTCCTGCTTTTCCCTAGCAGGGAAGATGGGTGAGCAGTACACTTTGAGCCAAGAATCGGAGGATTGTCTTCTGGACACTCTCGATATTCTTGAGCTGAACTGCGACTTGGCGCACAAATACATAACTTCTGCACGAAATGCGTTGAAGCGCGTCTTCCCCACTTCTTCCCGAAGGATGCTCAACCCCAAGTTTTCTCTCAGCTTACCCATCATTTTATGGCAGAGGATGATCCAGCTTTGGCCTATTGTCCAACCAGCTTGAAGATTGGAGTCGAAGGGACCATCGCTTTAGTGGCGGCCAGCAGCCAAACAGTCGACTGGGTCAAAGCTGCTACTCCCAAGGGTTTGAATGCTGAAAAGTGGAAAGCTTTTGTGAAGGGTGCCAAGCTTTACTCGAAGAAGCTTATCTCCTTCCTCGACCCGAAGTCTTCGGCCTCTGCTAGCGCTGCCCAACCGAAGGTCAAGTAGACCAACTTGCACTTCCTTTGTTTTTCAATTTTGTAGACGGTGCCACCTTTTGCTGCTCCCACTTATTAGTATGGGCTTCTTGTAAGCCGTATTTTGTAAATACGCTGATGTAATATGCTCTAACTATGAATGAGAAAATGTATCTTGCCGAATGATTGATGTCAATTTTTCTTGTCTTCCAATTGAGTTTTGACAACTATACTGTGGCTGGTCCTTCCAACGCTTCTCCTGCTACTTCTCATTTTGCGAGAGTACCTGTCGATGCTTCCCTGGATGTTTCGTTGTGTCCGGACTCGATTAGCCAAGAGATGGCTGAGTTGCAACAACAGTTGCAGTCGATGAAAAAACAAACTGTAATAGTTATGGAGCAGTCTCGTAAGTCTTCGGATCAGGAGCGAGCTGCCCTTCAGCAAGCACAGGAAGCCCTTGAGATGAAAAAAACTATGACTGCCAACGCTGCTCAATCTGCTCAACGGGAGAATTATATGCTTGGCTTGATGACTGATGCAAGCCAAGACATGGCTGGTATGTTACTTCTGTCTTACTGTTTCCTTGCTCCCTTTTCTGTGCCTCTCCTTGTGCTCTATTGCTTTTCTCTCCTTTTCATAGGTGCCTTTGTGGATGTTGCCGGTGAAGAACATCGGATAAATGCGCGAGTTGAGACTCTCCTTCGTCTTGCTAAGGCCCACGACATCAACTTTTGGGCGGATGAAGGTTGCACTCGCCGTATTGTTCAGTTTCAAGATCCGGTTACTCAAACTCGGGGATTTCTTGACTTCTGCAATAGCACCTTGGCCATGGTGTATAATGTCATGTTTCCTCGGAATCCTCAGCCCGATAATCTCACCTAACTTATGGGAAAGTTTAAGGATGTGGAGAACATCCATGATTTTGTAAAAGCTCAAATGATTGCTGGTGCTAAATTGGCCTTGATCTGGTTGAAGATCTGCCACTCAAAGTTGGACTTTGGTAAAGTTGTCGACACTTTTTACCTGAAGGCGTCGAGGAGGAGAATAAACATTGAGAAGTATAGTGCAACTGTGACTCATGTTGCCGAAAAAATAATTGATGAACTTCTTAAGGTAGACACCGCTTTCTTTAAGGAGTATACATACGATGATTCCACGCAGAATGTTCGAGCTGCCAAAGGAAACATAAACATAGATAGGTTATTATAGGAGTTCTTTTTTTCTTTTTTCTCGATGTGTTGGATTTGGATTAGCACGCAGAGTTGTTTACGCATATGTTGTAAATTTCTTGCGAGACATGTATGAAGTCAAGGCAAGTTTTTCTAGTTGTGTTACGATCTTTCCTTGAGCCCCCGAGTATCTTGTTTGGCATAATATGTTTATTTTTCACGAGGTTTTTGTGTAACCAAGGCATGTATATTTGATGAGTACCAAAGTCGAATATATTGTAAGTTTGTCGGGTTCAAGTCCCCGAGCGTTGCCCAAAAAAAGAGAAGTATATGTCATCACTATTTTTATTTCAACCATCCTATATTGCAGCATCGCAAGCCCGCCTCATTAAAAACCTTTCAGCCCCACTCGGTGCCCTGAAAGGAAAAGAGTGCGTCTGAAAACTTGTGAGCTCTTCAGATACAATGTATGTTTACATGGTTTGTACTGTATTGACTTCTAGGCATACAAACATCGCAGCTGTGCAACGTTCCACGGGTTTGGTTTGTCGTTGCCCGTCTTCTTGTCCTTCAACCGATAAGCTCCTCCTGGAATTTCTCGTGTCCATCTTGCTTGAGTCGAAGGAATAGATCGCCGACTTCGAATGATCTAGGCTGCAAACATCGGCTGTGGTAGTTCTTGAGGTTCTGCTGATACGCCGTTACTCACGATAACACCACATCTCTGGCTTCGTCAACTGCGTCAACATCGTCTTCGAGCGCCTTCTGCAAGGTCTCTTGGTTATACTCCACGACTCGGGTAGAGTTGTGCTCTATTTCTATCGGGAGCACTGCCTCGGCTCCATGAACTATGAAGAATGGAGTTTCTTGAGTTGCTGCATTAGGCGTTGTTTGTAAGCTCCACAATACGTTGGGTAGTTCATCGACCCATGTATGTCATGCTTTTTCAAGTGGTGTCAATAGACGCTTCTTGATGCCGTTGCAAATAAGGACGTTTTCTTTTTCGACTTGACCATTGGTTTACGGGTGCGCTACCAATGCAAATTGCAACTTGATGCCCACACCTTCACAATAATCCTTGAATTATCGGGAGGTGAAGTTGCTGCCGTTGTCCGTGACTATGCTGTTGGGGACGCCAAATTGAAAAACTATTCCCTTGATGAAGTTTACCACTGATGTTGTGTCTGCCAAAGTTACTGGTATTTCTTCAATCCACTTGGTGAATCTGTCGACAACCACCAACATATATACGTGTCCTCCTAGCCAAGACTTATGTAGTTTTCCCACCATATCTAGTCCCCATTGCGCGAAAGGCCATGCCAAAGGTATCGGCATTAACTCCGCTGCTGGCCCAATCCTTTTTAGCACAAAGGACAAGCCGGTTTGTTTACTTATGATGATCAAACGTTCTTGAGGACACACGGGAATTTAGTCTAGTGCTTTCGCTTCATATAGTTGATTAATCTTCATTGATTTGATAAGTGTTGTGTGGGTGAACCTATGCTAATGCACCGCCCTTCCTAGGACTAATACATACTTGTGATTATACCCCTTGCAAGCATCCGCAAATACAAGAAAGTAATTAAGATAAATCTAACCACAACCTTAAACTCTGAGATCCTGCTATCCCTCCTGCATCGATATACCAACGGGGCTTCAGGTTGCTGTCACTCCGGCAACCCCACAATTAGCAAACGAATACAAGATGTATTCCCCTAGGCCCATAAAGGTGAAGTATCATGTAGTCGACGTTCACATGACACCACTAGAAGAATAACACCCCAACTTAAATATCAAACCATTGAATATTACTCAACATAGTTCACTATAACATTTAGACTTCACCCATGTCCTCAAGAACTAAACGAACTACTCACAAGACATCATATGGAACATGATCAGAGGTGATATGATGATAAATAACAATCTGAACATAAACCTTGGTTCAATGGTTTCACTCAATAGCATCAATAACAAGGAGTAATCAATACCGGTTGAGTTTCCCCTACCAAACAATCAAGATTCAACCCTAGATGTTACAGCGGTGACGAGGTGCAGCGGTGGAGATGATGGTGACGGTGGTGGAGATGATGGTGATGATGATCCCAATGAAGTCCAGCTCGATGGCGGTGACGATGGCGTCGATTTCCCCCTCCGGGAGGGAATTTCCCCGGTGGATTTCAGCCTGCCGGAGAGCTCTTTTCTCTCTGGTGTTTTCCGCCCCGCAGAGGCGGCTGTGTCTCCTCTCGATTATTCCCCAGAGCTTAGGTTTTCGGGGCGAAGAAGTACGCGAAGGAGAGGCGGCCGAAGGGGGCTGTGGGCCCCCTCCCCACAAGGCGGCGCGGCCAGGCCAGGGCCCGTGCTGGCCTATGGGGGGGCCCATGGAGGCCCTCCTCGGCTCCTCCTTTTGGCTAGCTCAATCCTCTGGAAAAATAAGATCTTCGCTGTAATTTCCGTCAATTGTTGATCTCCAGAAATATTGCATTCTGACGGCGCTTTTTCCAGCAGAATCCTGACTCCGGTGGATGATCCTCCAATAATCATGAAACATGCAAAATAGATGAAATAACATAAGTATCACCTCTAAATATGAAATATATCAATGAATAACAGTAAATTATGATATAAAATAGTGATGCAAAATGGACGTATCAATGCTCTTCCAATTCCCGAGTAACAACGCTAGAAAATAATCTGACAATTGCCTTGGGAATTGCTTTGTGCTTCCCACGCATAAACCAGTATGATGCAAATCTTCCAACTCCCCAGCAACGGCGCCAGAAAATAATCTTGATGATGTTGAGACTCCAAGTGCAGAGTGTTGTGTCACAAGAGTATATTCCCCACAAGTGTGTCTCGAGGGTTCTATCGAACTCGGGGGGGGGGGCTTGATCAAAGAGTAGTCCCTCCTCCTCTTTTTCTAGCAATCCCGCAAAGGAAATTAAAGCTTTGTGTCCCAAACTTCACCGTGTGATTGTCAAGCACAAGGTTTCGTATTAGTAATAATAATGTAAGTAGTAACACAAATAATGTAAACTAGACAAATAAAGTACACTAAGTAAAAGTAGTAAAGGGGTTATTTTTTTGGGTTTTGTGTGTAATAAAGATAACTAAATATTTTTGTATTTTCGGATTAAAATAGTGATGTAAACAGAAAGTAAGGTAAATACAATGGAAAAGTATTTCTTATGACTAAAATTGGATCACAGTTCATGGGTTCACTTGTCTATTCTCTATTTAAAGGTGTAGTGGATAATAGCAATTCATCAATGAGATAATCATAATATTACTTTAATATGTGTAAGATACGCATTCATATGGACATAACGTCATAACATAGAGATGATGCAACACATCTCTCTTATACTCCACAAGAAAGGGAAAACTCCATGCAATCTTGTATTAGAATTAACAGAACATACCCATAAATACTTTAACATGATGTTTAAATATCAAATATGCTACCTTGAACAAACAAGATCATCACTTATTTTCATGTGACGAACATACCACATGCATTCACTTTATACCTAGTGAGGTAGAAAAAGAAAATGCAAAACCATAATAGATCTTGAATTTATTGTCACTATTCGATCACTAAAACCATGCTACTCCATCTAACACACACATCTCACCACACATGTTCTTGCATACAAGTTGGACTAGAACCCATACTTAAGAACATGGTACATAATATGCATTTATCAATACATATTACACAAAGTAGAGAAAAATCTCATAGCACAATATGATAGAATAAAGATTCACCACATAGGAATTACATATATGACCATAATCAAGTTGGGCAGCTTATATGGTACTAAGATCTATGAAGAACATGAGAGAAAGAAATCAATATATTGCCACAAACCCGTAGTTCAGAGGTGGACTACTCCCTCTTGATCATGGTGTTAATGAGGAATACGTTAGAGGAGGTGGAGATTCCTACGGTGGCGGCTCCAGCGGAGTTTCCCCTTTAATTTTCGCTGGCGCAACCTCTGTTTTTGTGTTTCTATGTTTTTGCGGCGCTCTCCTCCATAGAACCCTGGAGGGTAATATATATAGCGGTTTTTAGGTCAAAAGAAGTTGGTTCGCGATAAAATCAAGAGAATAGTATTTGCAGACAACAGACAGCACCGACGTAGATTGAACGCGGACTGGCGTCTGTTCTTGATGATGCAGTTCATGAGCGACGATTTAGCCGTCGCGGGACACAGTTGTGTGAGTCGCCGGCGAACGTTTTAAGCGAGGCGAAACACGGTAGTTCTAAGCGGCGGCGGAACGCCAAGTTGCCGCGGAACCCTAGCTTACCGGCGACAGTGACTTCAATCGTCCCAGGAGGAGCAGCGCCGGGCCGGGGTGGCCTCTGCACTCATGGGGACAAGGTCCAGGACCTGCTCTGGAGTCCGGATGGCATCGGCCAGGAAGTCCTCCTTTTGGCGAGCGGCCACGCAGAATCGTACACGTCGAGGCAGGCCATCGCCTTCCGCTGGATTGACCCGAGACTCTATGTGGACGATGAAGTCAATCGGTTCCCATTGCCGTTTCTGACTGGGTCACCACCATAGCTGCTTCCTTGGAGCTGGAACTCGTCGAACCCTTGCTAGATCTGGGGGTGCCAGTGGGGGACTGAGATCCAGTACCTTGCCTCTATCAAGGCACCAATGAATAGTATGGTGCCTTGCTCCCTTCTTCTGGATGTTGGATCAACAATCTATGGTTGGATGAAAATGAATAGTTGACCATTACATGGATGGTCTACAGTACCTTTGCTACAGGAATCCATCCACAGTACCTTCGCTACAGTGTTGCCTACATCACATTGCTACAGTACCAAATCTGGTGTGTTCGTTTTTAATCCAGCGGTCAAATTGGCATGGCACCTCACTGTTCATATGTGCCTTGGTATAAGCAAGGCACTGGATCTCACTCCGCCGGTGGGGGGTTCAACTGCGGCGGAGGGAGAATAGGAGGAGGAGACCGGGATGGAATTTATTGGCGACAATTAAGGAGACCGAAGCGACGACGACTCGCACGATGGTAGGACAGATGGATCTACAACCGGAAGTCCGAAGGTGGGGTGAGAGCGATGAAGAACTACATACGAGTTTGGCCACGGGCACCGTTTCTTTCGTGGGTAGCATGGCATGTGATGTATTATGCGATTTGGTGGGAGGGTAAAACGGTCCAATAAAAAGTTGGACGAAAATTTTGGCAAAAACCTTACGTCCCTTACGTCCTTTATTATTAGGTATATATATATATACTAGGACAATGCCCGTACTTCGCTATGGAGCAAACACGAGATATCTGAGCTGGGTCGTTGCCAACACAATGCCATCATTTGTTCTCCGCTGCCGATTTCCCAATCCGTATCATTTTCGTGGGAACACTTCATCGGGGTAAGAAACAACTTGTGACTTGTGTGGTGTGGCATGCTAATGCCTCAATCTCCCTCTCTTTTGGCAGCATCGATGTTGTCGTTCCTAATACACGCCTCTATAGAACACAAAAACAAAATTAAGATTAACATGATTATCAGAAAAATGATGGCTGGTAAAAAATCGGTAGGGGAATCTACTGGAGATATCAATTTCTTCCCTTTGGCAACTGTCCAAAACTTAATTTAGTATCTTCTATTCTGACATTAAAGTTATTTATCTAGTTGCATGCATTTTCACTGATATTTAGTATTAACAAGTTATAAATCTTTAGTTTGACTTGCCAACCTTGATATATAAAGCAAAAGCACATTTTTGCAGGATTTTGGTGGACACTTGTTATTAAGTTATGAGTGCGACTTTTTAGCTAGTACAAATGCTACTTTAGTTCATCTATTTACATCAGATTCGATTTGAGAACTTCCTCTGTGATTTGCTCGAAACATGTTCAAAAAATAAGCTGTGCGCAAAGGCATGAAACAGCGAAATGCTGCAAAATTTTGCCGTGAAGCAGTAAAAGAACTTGTGAACTCCCCACAGACGCCAGACGACACGAGATGGACTCCGAGACGGCGCATCTCAATAAAGATTATACTTCACATGTTCTAATAAGATTAGCTTTATTTTACCATAGATACATAAAAATAAAAAAAAAGCATTATAAAAACTTGTAGGCATATCAACAAATAGGTTGTGCTATATTTTGTAAAATAATCTGCTTGACATCAAATCATTTTTTTCCACAAAACAAAACAAATATTCGAATCCAAAATCTTTATATGCTGAGAGAAAGACCAGCATCAGCAACAGCCGGTCGTGAGATTGGAGCACCATCTGCATCGTGAGAGAAATAGAGAGAAGGAGGAGCAACAGCAAACGTGTGTAATATGTGTTTTGGTGGAAGGGTAAATCGGTCTAAAAAAATTGTTGACGAAAATTTTGGCAGAAATAGCATGAACGAAACCACGGAAACCTTAGATTCTTTATTATTAAGTAGGTATAGATAGATCTGTGGAACCGGCCAAGCTCCTGCCACCGAACCGGCAGCTTCGGCGTCTTTGCCGCTCCAGGCAGCGCGCGACGCAGCACCGTAGGCATCTGCAGGAGTAGCTTCATCGCCGCGCCATCGAGCAGCTCCAGGACGCGCGAGAAGCCGGCCTATAACCTCCCCGCGAGCGCACAGGTCCGCTCCGTAAGTGTCTGCGCGTGAGAGCATCTCCAGCCGCGTCTCCCAAAGCGTCCCCCAAGGCTTGAGGTGGAGCAGCAGCAGCGGCGCGCCACCGACGGTTCCAGTTCGTCGCTGGAGTTGGGATCTAGAAGGGCTTCCTTGTAATTTCCTTTTTGTTCTCGGTCTTTCTGTAAGAACGATTGTCTAATAATATCTTCACCTTCCGCAAAAAAAGGAAATAAACCAGCTTGTCCTTGTACACGGTCTGGTTGTAGTGTTTTATTCTGTTCCTAGCATCTAGGGGATCGCCAAAACTGCGTCGTGGGATGGCACCAGGTTGTTAGTCATGGCGATGATGGAGAGCGACGATCGGGGGCCATTGGGATGGCAGCGACCACCAACTCGTTCGTTTTTTCGAAATGGGGGTATACCCCGGCTTCTGCATCATGACGATGCACACGGCCGTTTATTGAAAAAGGTTCAAAGTAGCATCTTTTACAACTCACGCATCACCGAGGATCGATACAAAAATCAACCATCGAAAACAACACATACTATGAGTACACATCAACATAGTCTTCTAGTACGTCGCCAACCAGCCTGGCACAAGATATCCTGAGCGACCATCAGGAGCCGTGTGCAACCAGTAACCGTGGCATCCCGCTGCTCCACCGGGGAGAGTAGAGCCCAAAGCTGGACCCAATGGGAGACCATATGGATAACCTGCAAGAAATGAAAAGATACTTTTTTATTAAAAATTATATCATTTCTGACCCTCTAAATAGACCAACATAAAGCCGACACCCCAATCCGGATAAAACCCTTAGATTGTCTATCTACTCCATTTAACCAATTACCAAACATATTGGTAATATTGGTTGGAGGTGGAAGATCATAAGTGAAATTAACCGTACGCCATACAAGCTTAGCTAGCGGACATTCAATAAAAAGGTGCTGAATGGTCTCCTGTTCCCCACAGAAAACACATTTTGTGCACCCATTCCAATTACGTTTAGCCAGATTGTCCTTAGTTAACAAAATCTTATTACTCAAAAACCACATGAAAATTTTAATTTTAAGTGGAATCTTAACCTTCCAGAGATACTTTCGCAGAAAAGGGGTATGATCACACATAAGATCTTCATACATCGACTTTACTGTAAACAAACTATTAGATGCCAAATTCCAAACAAAACTGTCATCTTGTTCATTCAGATTTACCCTCATGAGTTTCTGACATAGTTGTAACCATGAAGTTCATTTGTTAGCACTCAACACCCTACGGGAAGTAATATTAAGTGGCGTTTGGGCTAAGACATGTGCAACTGTGACATTCTTATGGTGTACAATATTATATAATAGAGGATATTGTTGAGCTAAAGGAGTATTTCCTAACCAGGTATTTTCCCAGAAGCGGGTATTCAAACCATTACCCACCCTGAATGAGCCCCTAAAAAAACTCCTGCTTGACCTCCATCAATCCTTTCCAAAATGGGGAATCGCTAGGTCTAGCTTGCACCTCCAATAACGTCTTCTATCTTAGGTATTTGTTGTGTAGCAATTCCTGCCACACCCCTTCTTCATTAAGAAGTTTAAAGAGTCATTTGCTCAATAAACATCTATTCTTAATTTCAAGGACTTCAATACCTAATCCCCCTTGATCTTTAGGTCGACAAACAATATTCTATTTTGTAAGCCGGTATTTCTTTTTGTTTTTGTCGGACTGCCAAAAGAACCTAGATCGATAGAATTCCAAACGTTTTCTTACCCCAACAGGTATTTGCAGGAAAGACAACATAAACATCGGTAAGCTAGTTAATACTTAATTAATAAGTACTAACCTATCACCATAGGATAGTAACTTTCCTTTCCAGCATCCTAATTTACTCTCAAACCGTGTTTCTACCGGATACCAATCCGAATTCCTTAATTTTTTGTAATGAATTGGAATACCCAGGTTTCTAAAGGGGAGTTGGCCAGCATCATATCCAAAGATCTGCTTATACTGTTCCTCCTCCTCCTTAGAAGTTCCAAAACAGAAAATTTTACTTTTATGAAAGTTAATCTTAAGCCCCGATAACTCTTCAAAGAGACATAAGATTAATTTCATATTAACAGTTTTGTTGAGGTCATGTTCTAAAAAAAGAATAGTGTCGTCCGCATACTGTAATATAGAGAGTCCTCCCTCAACTAAATGTGGAATTAACTCTCCAATCTGGCCATCCTATTTTGCACGTTCAATTAAGATAGCCAGCATATCCACTACAATATTAAAGAGCATTGGAAACAAAGGATCCCCTTGCCTTAACCTTTTTTTTGTCTGGAAATAATGACCAATGTCATCATTCACCTTGACCCCAACACTACCACCTTGAACAAATTGTTGCACCAATCTGCCCCATTCTGGAGCAAAACCTTTCATTCGCAATGTTTGTTGTAGAAAAGGCCACTTGACCTTATCATATGCTTTCTTGAAATCTATTTTAAATAACACCCCATCCATCTTCTTACTATGCAACTCATGTATTGTTTCATGAAGTATGACCACCCCTTCCAAAATATTTCGACCTGGCATAAAGGCTGATTGAGTTGGCTTTATAACTCTTGGGGCAATCCCCGAGACTCGATTCGTACCAACTTTGGTAAAGATTTTGAAACATACATTTAGCAAACAAATAGGTCTATATTGTTGAATCTGTACCGCATTCTCTTTCTTGGGTAGTAAAGTGATAACACCAAAATTTAGTTTGTAAAGAGGCAATTCCCCTTTGCTAAACTGTAAGAACAAAGCCATTAGATCATCTTTTATTACTTCCCAAATTTTTTGATAAAATTCAGCTGGAACACCATCTGGTCCCGGTGCTTTATTCAATTCCATCTGAGAAATTGCCTCAAAAACCTCCTCTTCCGTAAAAGAGGCTATCAAGATCTCATTCTCAATTGATGAAATTTGCGTAATATCATGGATTTCCCCTTCAACTAAAGAAATATTGGTTGGTTCCGGTGCCCCAAACAATTTCTTATAGAACTCAGTAATATAAACCTTCAAGTTATCATCCCCAACAATAGTCCCCTCTTGTTTCTCTAATTGGAAAATTTTCTTTTTCCTGTGCTTATCATTTGCTATTAAGTGAAAATATCTCGTGTTATTCCCCCCTTCTTGAATATGACTCATCTTCCCGTCTTAATTTATTCAGACTATCATTTGCCTTTTTCAATTCCTCTCGTTCAACAGTGGTCAACAAATTTGTTTCCGCTTTCAAATCAAGATAATCAATAATATTTAACAGTCTCTCTTTTTCTTTTTTATACTTTCCACTTTGATTTTTTGCCCATCCCTTAAGAAACCTACGTATGTGTCTTAACTTATTCAACCAAACCTCCATTGGACTAGCTCCTCCTACAACTGATTTCCACTCCTTTACTATCATATCAAAAAAAAAACCTCTTGTCGCAACCAATGTAGCTCAAAAGAGAATTTAGCTTGATTACCCAGATGTGCTTTCACCCCTGAGTCAATAAGTATTGAAGTATGATCAGAATCAGCTCTAGTTAAATCTCTTACAGTCACCAATGGAAATTTTTGTTCCCATGAGATAGATGCTAAAACTCTATTTAGCTTCTCATATGTAGGTTCTTCTCTCCTACTTGCCCATGTATATTGTCTTCCAGATAGAGCAATTTCCCGCAGATTCAAATGTTCAATGATTGCATTAAAGACAAAGGGCCAACACGCTTTGAAATTGTCATTATTTTTCTCATCTCTGTTTCGTATAATATTGAAATCACCCCTACCAACATAGGTAATGTTTCAGACTCACAAGTTCTTACTAATTCTGACAGAAATTCTGCTTTATATAAGTCCTGGGCAGCCCCATAAACCGACACCAGAATCCATTCGAATCCATCTCTCTTACATTTAATATGAAGCTTAACACAAAAATCTCCCGTGGTTACCTTTAATACTTGTAACGTGTCAAAGTTTATTCCAACTAGAATAACCCCTGAGCGCCCGTGAGGTGGTAAGCAAAACCATGAGAAATTATATCCCGCAGCTAATTGGTTCAAAAAAGGAATTGAGAAATTAGATCTCCCAGTCTCCAACAAGGCTATGAAGTCTAATTTATGTTCTCGAATTGCCTCTTTGACAAAACAATGTTTAGCAGTATCACCAAAACCACCTGGATTCCAATTAATTCCTTTTATATTCTGCATCACGGAAATTGTTTTTTAATTCTTTTTCTAGTACTTCTGCGGATATTGCTAGTGTCATATACTTTTTTGAGTCTATTTTTCTTTACCTTGACAACTGGTTTAAGATGTTCCAAATGATCATCTAAATCCAGTGTGTTATCATCATCCACAATCAAATCTTCACAAAGAGTGGATACTTTTGACAAAACAAGAGTCTCCAGCCCTTCCTCCTTATTCTCAAGGTCAATATCTTTCTTTTTTAAAATTGTTAAGATTCTTTCTTCTTCTATCATTTTAAGCCCTTTAATAGAATTGCCTATCTCTCCTTCTGAGTTTCCTAAAGATACCCCTAAACGCTCTGCTCGCTTCACTATCTCATAATCTGAAATATTAACAATAGAGTATGTGGGGGTCGCCAACTGACCTGTACTGAAAGACTCATCACGCATCTGCGCATTCTTCATGGCCCTCTCCATCTGAGGCATGTCGGTATTATACTGGCCTCCCAGCCGTGCACTCGACCTCACTCCCATGGTGGGCTTTGGAATTCCCCAAAAGCGATCACCTCCTCTGTAGAAGGATAGTGGGATACATTGTCACTTTCCAATGGCGAGATAGATAATGTGGGTATATGACTATTAGATGAATTATACGAGGTAGAGGGTTCACCCTTAGTCTTCATAGATGAGGCATGACTCATCTTACCCTGAAGATCATCTGGATTCCTCTTCTCTTTGTTATCCAACGAAACATTGCCCATAGCACCGTCCATAGATTTTTCCAACGAACCATCTACAGAGGTGTGTAAAGAAGTGCCTGCAACATTAATACCACTCCCATGAGATACAAACTTATCAACACAACTTTTCATACAACTGCCAACATCAACAGCGTTAGTATCCATAATCAACTTATCCGAAAACATACCATTACCCACAGCATTGCTGAGTGCATAGGATCTCGGCATGCCAGACAAAACTGGCCCAATCATTGGCTCATCATTTGGCCAATGATTGGTGCTGTTCTCAACGCCAACAACAGCAGCAACAGTTACTGGTTGCCGGATTTTCTATGACATTGGCGCAGAACACAGCGGCCTGGGGAGCTCCTTCGCAGCCACAGAAGATCCAGCCACAGGCACCGATGCACTGTGTTGCGCTGACGCTTCTGTCGCGAGGCGAGCGGCCGACCGGCCACTGACCCGCCATGCATTGGCTGCTAGAGCCACTGGCTCACTGGCCCGCTGCGCCCTGCCATCTCTTGTCGCCGTCAACGCCAGACACGCGCCCATAGCCGGATGCTGCACGCTGCCTTCCGACCTTGCTGTTGGCAGCCCGTCAACCAGTAGCGGAGCAGCACCAACTGCCAAGCTGTCTACCTGGGGCAATCCCGAGGTAGTTGACCTGACAATAGAATCTGCATTGGAATCAGCGCAAAGTTTGTCATCTAGTTCCAGGTTTTGAACATGAAATAAAGGCTGTAAAAAATGCTCTTTTTTACTCGAAATTTTTGCAGATGTTTGTGAACTTGTAGGGGTAAGTTGTATATTCGTGGTACCAATCTGAATAGCATCAACACGGCTTGATTGTACTTGCATACCCTCTACACCATTATTATCATATGTGCCTTCTTGATAATTATTATTTGAAGTGTTTCCTTCATCCCCTCCTTTTGGGTCCATATCCATAGCATTCCCACCACCATGATCTTCCTGGATTTGCTGTTTTTTCGGTTGTCAGTTAAACTCTGTAACTGAACCATATAAATAAGAGAAACAGAGAACGAGAAAAGGCTGTACATTTTACACAGCGCCAAATTCCTTGCCTATTTCCCTGAAATCCTGTTCTAGTTTGATCACTTGATAGCTGCAGGTCTGACTAGGCAAACGGCAGACATATTTAAGTGATTTTTGAGTACTAGAGGAACTCATGTTTTTGGAGTCTCTCTTCAGGTCAATGTGAAGTTCTTCAAGATTGACGCACTATGCAATGAGCTTTGCCAAGATGGCATCATTGGAATGCCCACTCCATGTTGAGATAGTAACCGTCAGAGCAGTGTTGTTAAGTAGCTTTGGTATTTCTTCCACTAGTATGCTCTCTAATACTCCACCATATCTGAATGCTCTGCAATGCACTCACGAGGGACTCCCTCATAAACTGCATCAGGTACATTTGATTATTCGGCAGCTAGATCAGTACACTCATACTGCGTAAGGGATATTTCAGTACTCGGCAGCAAATCACGATATTAACAAAGGAAAACAGAGGAAACTCTCCGTATATACTACCACAAAACCATACCATAGTATACCCATACGAGAGGATCATGTAAATTTCATCAGACATATGGCAAAGAATGTTAAATTAAAATAAAGAAACAGAAGGAAATACAATTGTAGAAATCCGAAAATTAGATACAACAAGAAACAAAAAAGACACAACATGTGGAGAGTGAATATGGAGTTAAGGATGGCAATTTTACCCACCTATATGCGTACCCGCATGCGCATGGTATGGATACACTTTTGTACCCATGAGTAGTACACTAGTACCCATACCCTACTCATTAATTCATGGGCAGGGTACGGATATAGCCTTGTACTCGCGGGTATAATCATACCATGCCCATTTATTATTATTTTTACATTAAACACAAATACTCTTGTTGATTTATGAGTTAGAATATGAGATTGTGTTTTCTACGTTCTGACAATTGTGTTATTAAGTTGATACAATTCATTTTTAATCAAGTTAGCTATCGGTAAATGTAAAATTTTGAAGAGCTTGTATACTATTTGATTTACCCGGTACCCAATGGGTACGGGTACACATTGGATATGGGTATGTGTAAAGTTTTAAACCTGTAGGTACGGGTATGAGTTGAAGTATATACCCACTGCCTATACGAGTATGGGTATGGTACTGCTCTACCATGTCCATACCATGCCCATTGCCATCCTTATACAAAGTAATATCATGTAAGAACATTTAAAGAATTATTCTTTTGATGCTCAACTTCAAACTTTTTTTTAATTTTCTAGAGAAATACAGTATAATCGTAGATGCTTATACATACGTACGTACACTCAGCCCTATGAACGCACACACATTCTACCCTTATGAGAACCTTCGAGAGTCTAAGTTCGAGAAACAGATCCGGTGGGTTTTGAGATTGACGAAATCACCATAGACGCCAGTGGCGGAGCCAGGAAAAAATTGAACCCTGGGCGAACCATAAGCTAAGCAAAAAAAACGAGAATCGCAACCACATATTTGGATATATATAATTAAAATATAAGTACTAAATTGAGAACCATATATCATAGTTGTTTGGTAACACAAAAGCTACAATTAAATATGATAAATAATTGTTCACTAGACAAACAAAATTCTAGATATCCAAATGCTCACTAATTTAGACGCCCACAATGAAACCTGCAATGTTAAAAATGAGTGTAAGAAATAGTAGTTCATAGTCTTGGAAATAATTTCTCACACTAGAATGTATGGTACATATCTTTCAAGAGTCCCTGCCTTTCAAATACTAATGACGCCTCAGCAAAATCCCTTTACGATTCTTGAAGGCTTGAAACCGTCGAATAATTACTACATCATCAAGTGATTTAAATATCTCCCGCTCAGTGTAGCATATCATCAAGTGATTAAACCAATCATCATTTATCTTATTGCGCAACTTAGACTTGATAATTTTCATTGCCGAGAAAGCTCTCTCAACAGATGCCGTTGACACCGTGTTATCACCAGAATTTGACCGGATCAGAGGTGGGCCGCGATTAAGATGGGCTGGAAGAATATACATGGAATAAATACATGAATCGGCCTTATATGCAAAGTTTGGGCTAGTTTGCCCGTGTATCTGTAATATAGTAGGATACGTGTCGGTTAGATAGAATTTGGCTCGTGCACGGTTGGGATTATTCCCACGTTAGAAAGTCTACGGACTATAAATATGTATCTAGGGTTTATGAAATAGACAACAATCACGTTCACCACAAACCAATCTAGGCGCATCGCCAACTCCCTTGTCTCGAGGGTTTCTTCCGGGTAAGCATCATGCTGCCTAGATCGCATCTTGCGATCTAGGCAGTACACGTTTATTCGTTGTTCATGCGTTGCTCGTGCTGAAGCCTTGTTGATGGCGAGCAACGTAGTTATCATAGATGTGTTAGGGTTAGCATTGTTTCATCGTATCATATGCTTTCGTCCGTGCAACCCTTAGATATCTAGCCGCCCTTACACCTATCTTGGGTGTAAGGGCGGCACCCCGCTTGATCATTATTTAGTAGATCCGATCCGTTATGATTGCTCCTTGTTCTTCAAGGATTAGTTTAATATCTGCATAGTTAGGCCTTACAAACGGGTTGAAGGATCTAGTGGCACGTAGGGTGTAGTTTGCTAGCCCTAGACAGGATGTTCCGGGGATCAACTTCATGTTGGTTTTTAGGCCTTGTCTAGGGTCGGCTTATGATCACCGTGCGTGGCCGCCGAGCTCAATCACGCGTAGGATGTTCCGATTATGTGGTGAAAACCCTAAATCGTAGTAGGTCGTTTTAGCTTTGTTTTGATCAAGCGGGACCACCATCCGATCGTACACCTCGTACGAATCATGGGTGGATCGGCTCCTTGAGCCGATTCACGAGACAATCCGAGAGCCGATCGAGGCTCGTATTTAATGTTTACGTGTATGCCATGCAGGAAACTAAGCGAGGCAAATCCAACACCTTCCCGGCCGGGTATAGGTCAGGTGGCACGCCCTTGCACCGGCATCGGACGTGCGTGCCGGAGTCTTTGCGGGCCGTCGCTCGAGGGACTAGGGCCAGCCGCGAGTCCCGGGAGCCTCCCGACTCTCTTGTGTTGCCCGTCGCTGCTCGCCGGTGGGTTTCTGACCGCAACACATTCTGGCACGCCCGGTGGGACAGTCTTCGACATCAACCGCATCGCCATCTACATCTGAGACGGCGGAAGGCACTCCAGTCACATACGAGGATCTCACTGAGGAGCTCAAGAAGAAGTATGACGAGGTCAAAGCGATCCTCGGAGCCGACCTCATCGGCTCTTTCCAGAGAACCCGCTCACACGGCATCAGGTGGAAAGGGTTCTCACCTGAAGGCGCGCTCGATGGAGTGGACATGTACGCCCCGTCAGAAGAACGCACCAGGTCTCTGCGTCAGGAGATTAATTTCATGGTAGCTCATTCGCTGCACCGCCATTCTGAGAGCCTGGTGAACACTTTGGAGCGTGTCGCTCTTCGGGTGATCCAGGAAATCATGATGCATCAGTACTCTCCATCAGGACCAGCTCTAGGGACTCACCAAGGAGAGATGCCACTCCAGTCCCGACCACCGCTGCCATTCGCGTTGGCAGCATCAGAAGTGCCGAGTTCACCGGCATACATCGTATACAAGATCGGTGGTGACCCTAGTGATTACCAGTTCAACATCAACATGGTAGGACCTGGACACCACCCTAGTAAGGACAGAGACGAGGGCAGCTGCTCTCGTAGCGAGGACAAGGAGGAAGCCGTTCCACGCGATCGGCTCCGACACTTCCAAAAAATCCTGGTTACAATCAAGATGAAGGCCGGTTCCAGCAATCGGCCCGTATTACCCTTACCACACGTTCTCCCTGTATTCGGTGTCGACCTCACAGGTGACGGAAAGCTAGGGTATGGGTTTACGTCGGCTGATGAGTTGGAAGAAGTCAACATTAGTCCTAACGGAGCCGACGTTCAAATATAGTGCCTTGGCTAACTACAGAGCCGATATCCGCAGTTACCTGGCAGATTCGGCTCGGGGGGCACTTAATTAGACGAACATGTGCGATACATGCGCAGTGGAATATTGGGGGCCGATAGAAAAATCGGCCAGTAAAAAAAACAACAACAGTACATGCAAATCATAGCCGATGCACAGACATCGACTTCAGAATGTAAGCCGATGCACAGCCATCGACTTTAGACAAGTTCAGCAAAACATTTATCAGTTTACACAGAGGGGCTCTACTTAAGAAACGCGTCGAGGGCGTGAAGGGCGTCGGCACGGATTCGATCCACCTCGGCGATTTCGGCCTCGTCGTCCTCGTGTTTGCCCGTCACCAGCTGACTGCTCAGGGCACGAATTTCAGCCAGATCGGTCTTCAGATCGGCTGCGAGGCCTTTTGCTTCCTCTTGAGAACGACCAATAAGGGTTTCCTTGTCTTGGATAAGTTGCTTGGTCTCCCTGACCCTCTTCTCAAGGTTCTCCAGTTCCTTGCGCAGGATCTCGAGTTCGGCACTATTGGCAGAAGTGTCGGTTTTGGCATCTAAAGCGGCCTTCTTCTCGTTGAGCCGTTGACACTTGTCTGCAATATCGGCTCTCAACGGAAGCTGGGCGCGACGAAGAGTAATTCTTTGACGAGCTGACTGCACCCTCGACCTGAAGACCGACAAAGTCACAGCCGGCCAAAGCTTAACCTGCAGTGTCACCGGGAGATGGGGCTGGATGTCTTCGAGGATGCCCTTGACTGCTTCAGGGTTTTCGACCAGGGTCTCAATTGAGGAGGAGAGCAAAACCTTGAGACGCCGGAGTGGACCATGGACCGTGCTCGGGGCTTGGCTCTTCACCTCGCCTTGGAAGTAGGCTGGCTCGATGGAGTCGGGATCGAACGTCAGCAAGCTTGAAAGATCACAACCCTGACAGACGAACAAGAGCAGTATGAGCATACAACAAAGAAAAGGGTAGAGCCGAGAGAGTGGAGCGGACCTCTCCCAAAGAAGGAGGAGCAGCCGATGCTGTGATAATCGGCTTTTCTGTGGACTTGGCTGGGTTAGCCACTCGGTCAGCCGCGCTCGTCGAGGTGGCTAGGTCTAGCGTGGCGGATGGCATCGGTACCTCTTCAACGTCCCCGCTAGAGGTCCCATTAGTCTGCAAAAGAAATGGTGAGCCGATCCAGGTAGCAACGGGACGGCATGGAATGTGAGCTGGTGAAGTAATTACGTTTGAAACCTCTTGGCTCGGCGAGGGAACTCGTGGGTCTTTACGAGCCCTTTTGACGCATCGACGCTTCACGCGTGACCCTGTTTTGATCGGAGCTTGAAGGGCAGCAGGCTCGGGAGTCGACCTTTTCCTAGAAGCCGACGCTGGCGAGTCCGTCTAGCTCTGTGTGGTGGATCTCCCAGAATCGCCCGGGGTCGAGTCCCTTGGGCTGGACTGTGCCTCCCCGCTGGATTTCTCTTCAGTGGAAGTCTGTAAGAAGTACAACTGTGTTACAAAAGACTGGGAAGACAGATGAATTTGGTCAAGGCACGAGTCAGCTTACATGCAAGCTTGCTTGGACAGGAGCTTTGCGCTTCAGGGTCTTTCTGGCAGCTACTTTCCTCACTGCCTTCCTCGCCTGGGTTGAGGCTCGGGGGGCAACTGACCCCGAGGATGCTTTACTCTTGGGAGCCGATTTCGGTGAAATCGGCTGGCTCTGCATTATGACCTTCTTCAAGGGTGGCGAGCTCTGGCAGAAGAGAACCACCGGGGCTGGTGGAAGGAACTTGAAAGGGGAGCCATCGGCTTGCGTGGGCTCTGGGCCATCCTGTTGCTGCCAAGGAATAAAGTCAGGTTACAGACAATCATCACGAGCCATTGAAAGCAATTTATATGTAATGGTACCTGGTGTGCAGGAACGTCATATTCGGCATCAAGTTGCTTCAGCAACGGTCCTAGAGCTCTTCTGAAGGCGTGGGTTGATGACCCACAAGTATAGGGGATCGCAACAGTCTTCGAGGGAAGTAAAACCCAATTTATTGATTCGACACAAGGGGAGACAAAGAGTACTTGAAAGCCTTAACAGCGGAGTTGTCAATTCAGCCGCACTGGAAACAGACTTGCTCGCAAGAGTTTATCGATAGTAACAGTTTTATAGCAGTAGCAGTAGTAAAATAACAAGCAGCAGAGTAACAAAGACAGCGAGTAGTGATTTTAGTAAACAAGCAGGATTAAAATACCGTAGGCACGGGGACGGATGACGGGCGTTGCATGGATGAGAGAAACTCATGTAACAATCATAGCAGGGCATTTGCGTATAATAATAAAACGGTATCCAAGTACTAATCAATCAATAGGCATGTGTTCCAATTATAGTCGTACGTGCTCGCAATGAGAAACTTGCACAACATCTTTTGTCCTACCAGCTGGTGGCAGCCGGGCCTCTAGGGAAACTACTCGGATATTAAGGTACTCCTTTTAATAGAGTACCGGAGCAAAGCATTAACACTCCGTGAACACATGTGATCCTCACATCACTGCCATTCCCTCCGGTTGTCCCGATTTCGTCACTTCGGGGCCATTGGTTCCGGACAGCGACATGTGTATACAACTTGCAGGTAAGATCATAAACAACGAATATCTTCATGAATCAATAACATGTTCAGATCTGAGATCATGGCACTCGGGCCCTAGTGACAAGCATTAAGCATAACAAGTTGCAACAATATCATAAAAGTACCAATTACGGACACTAGGCACTATGCCCTAACAATCTTATGCTATTACATGACCAATCTCATCCAATCCCTACCACCCCCTTCGGCCTACAGCGGGGGAATTACTCACACATGGATGGGGGAAACATGGCTGGTTGATGGAGAGGCGTTGGCGGTGATGGCGGCGATGATCTCCTCCAATTCCTCGTCCCGGCGGAGTGCCGTAACGGAGACTTCGGCTCCCGAGACGGAGTTTCGCGATGTGGCGGCGTTCTGGAGGGTTTCTGGCGACTTCGACTTCTCTCCGTGCGTTTTTAGGTCGAGGCCGATAAATAGTCCGAAGGAGGGCGTCGGAGGCCAGCCGAGGGGGCCACACCGCCGCCTTATGGTGTGGGGCCCTCGGGCCTCCACTTGAATTGTCCTTCTGGCTCCGTCAGTATTCTGGGAAAATAGGGCCTTTCGTCAAAATCCCGAGGTTTTTCCTGAAAGTTGGATTTCTGCACAAAAACGAGACACCGGAACAGTTCCGCTGAAAACAGCGTTAGTCCGTGTTAGTTGCATCCAAAATACACAAATTAGAGGCAAAACAATAGCAAAAGTGTTCGGGAAAGTAGATACGTTTTGGACGTATCAACTCCCCCAAGCTTAGCTTATTGCTTGTCCTCAAGCAATTCAGTTAACAACTGAGCGATAAAAGAACTTTCACGAACACATTTGTTCATATGATGTATATATTCTCATGATATGGCTAATGCTTAAGCAGTTCATAATAAGGTACATGCAAATAGGATCATCTAACAGCTATGTCAATCATGAAGAGGTACCAACAATTAATAATAAGCATCATGAATCATGTATATAAGCAGGATTGCAATGTTCATAAGAGAGTATGATAGAGTGGTATCTCGCTTGCCCGTATTTGATCGGCAAAACATAAATGCCCGGGCACCTCTGGAGTTCATAGAAAGACTAGAAGTAGTGATTGTCAAAGATAAAATCATCAAAGTTATACCACAATCAATCATATTTTGAGACAAGCATATTATACTAAGAATGACAGTTGTGCTCTCAAGAAAGTGCTCAAAGAAAGGATGGAGACACAACATAAAAGTAAAAGATTGACCCTTCGCAGAGGGAAGCAGGGATTAACATGCGCTAGAGCTTTTCATTTGTAAAGCAGGAGTAAAATTATTTTGAGAGGTGTTTGTTGTTGTCAACGAATGGTAATGGGTACACCAACTACCTCGCCAACCGGACTTTCAAGAGCGGCTCCCATGAATTATTTGCATGTTTATGTGGCACTCCTTCCCACCTTTCTTACACAAACCATGGCTAACCGAATCCTCGGGTGCCTGCCAACAATCACATACCATGAAGGAGTGCCTTTTTAATTTAGTTTTATTATGATGATGACACTCCCCCAACCTTTGCTTACACAAGCCATGGCTAACCGAATCCTTCGGGTGCCGTCCAACAATCACAAACCATGGAGGAGTGTCTATTTAAATTAATTAATTCGGGACCGGGAATCCCATTGCCAGCTCTTTTTGCAAAATTATTGGATAAGCGGATGTGCCACTAGTCCATATGAGAGTCCGTCAAAAGTAAATGACAAGGTTGAAAGCTAAACACCACATACTTCCTCATGAGCTACGAAACATTAACACAAGTTGAGAAGCATTTTGAAGGTTTTAAAGGTAGCGCATGAGAATTTACTTGGAATGGTTTGAAATGCCATGCATAGGTATTTATGGTGGACACTCTGGAATAACTTGGTTTTCATGTGTTTGGAGGCACGAGCAGCGTTCCCGCTCAGTACAAGTGAAGGCTAGCAAAAGACTAGGGAGCGACAAATCAAGAGAGCAAGAATCGTCATAATCATGCTTGCGGCAAAATAAATTAACCGAGGCATAAAAGTGATACAAGAACTCTGAAGCAATGTAAATCATTGAGGCTTAATGGACTTTTGTTCAGTCATATGCATGCGTGAGCATGTGCCAAGTCGATAT
>NC_061514.1:22784849-22806350 GCF_022539505.1 Lolium rigidum | reverse complement strand
TGCTTTGTTTAGGACATATGCACATGGAAACCATAGGTTTGGAATGAAATAGGCCCGGATGAGCCGTAGCGAGGAGTTTCCGGCGATTCGGACGCTCCGGTGGTTTGTATCTAGGGAAACCCTAGGGGGCGGGGACCCCGCAAATCTACCCCTAGGGTTAGGGTTAGGGTTAGAGTTAGGGTTAGCAATGGACTTTTTTCCTTTGTTTTAGGTCATGTGGTGGCAAGTATGGATCCATGCTATCTAAGGTTTTCCTCCGGTTCACCCCACCGGTGAATTCTGCCCTATACGTCCAGGACATGCCTAAGTGCCGTCAGCGCATGTGCGTGTAGCCGAAAGACCCCGGGGGTACAACATTAGACAAACAACACCACACCATGCTGGTGGTGGTGTTTTGTTGGAGAAGAACACATGGGTATATATAGGGAGGCGAGGGGCTGAAACGGCGAGAAAAGGCTGGCGGGAGAAAATGGCGGGAAAAATTGGCGGGAAAGATTGGGCGGGAGAAATGGGCGGGAAAAAGGAAAAAAAAGATGGATGCTAAGCCGACGGTGCCCCTCGGCATAGGCTAGACAGGCTGACGTCATTTTGGCGGGAGGGGCGGGAGGATTCGGCGGGAGAAATTGGCTTCAGCTACGCCGACGGGCCCCCTCGGCGTAGGCTTCACGCCGTCAAGGTCCCGTTAGGGCATGGCCGCGGGGCGACGGGACGGGGTCGCACCCTCAACCTATGCCGAGGGCCGCCGATACGCCGAGGGCCACCCTCGGCATAGCGTGTCATACGCCGAGGGGCGCGATACGCCGAGGGGCGCTTCGAGCAGCTGGGCTGACCGGGCAGTACGCCGACGGCCCCGACATTTGGCCGTCGGCGTACGCCACGGCCGTCGGCGCAGCTCGCCATTCCTGTAGTGTGTCCGCGAATAATAATTTCTCTTTTTTAAAAGTTAAATATTTTTAAATTTGACTAAAGTTCTACATAAAAATTGCAATATATGTAACATCAAAGTATTATATTATTAAACTAGATGTCAAGATGAATTTAGCGATATTAATTCAATATTATAAATGTTGCTACTTTTTTCTAGAAAATTAGTCATAGTTAATAAAGTTTAACTTAAAACATGTCTTAACGTACACTCATTCGAGGACGGAGGGAGTATTCGTTGATGAGAAATGCATAATAAATTTGCATGCCCTCCTATCTTATACCATGCCGATGGCTCCATTGAATAAAACTTTCACTCAGAAAATTGACAAACATGGTAGAAGAGTCTTTTGGCATGGGAAGAAAGCAAAAACGGGTTATTGTATGATGAAATGGGTTCAAGTTTGCAGGTCTAAGAAAAAAAGGAGGTTTGGGTATTAAAAATTTAAGGAGACAGACACAACAGGAAAACGCAACTGTGCTGACGGGGACTACCGTTGGTGTAGCCTCGAAAACCGTTGGCGTAGGTCTGCGCCGATGGTGACCCTCGGTGTTATAGCCGAAACACCGTCGGCGTAGGTGGTAGTCCTTGATGAGCTCAGTCCATCTACTTTGCCGCATATGTAACTTCTTCTGAGAGAAAATAAACTTCATGCTTTTGTGGTGAGTGTAGATCTCACAAAAAAAATTATGAGGTAGCGACGCCATGTTTTGAAGGCATGCATGGACTCCAAATCATGTGTGGGGGCAGTTGACCTCATGAGGTCGTAGTTACCGAGATGAAATTAAGCTGCCCCTGGTCACACGGCAACCTAACGATTTCCTGTGGTGTGGGTGGCATGTAATGAAATTATGCATTGAGATGAGATTTTGATTGATGATTACTATATGCCATCATATTATGTTGGTATGAACAGATTCTCATTCGTCGACTATGGTACTTCTTCGTTAAGTCTGAGATGTGTTATGAGCAAAACATAGGGTCCTTTGAAAAAGATGTATCTCGCTGAACAAGGTGTGAGAATGGATTTCTGGAAATTCTTGGTGCGTCCCGATCCAGTCACGCGCCATGTCCAGGGGAAATCACGTGCGCACGCATCTATATAAGACCCCCTCGACCAAGCTAGTAGCACACACTACATTTTCTCTAAAGAGAAGGTAACAACAGCATACTACATACTCATACACAATGGCGCCGCACAAGCACAACGAACAAGACGACGAGCTGACCATGAGTACCAACGAGTTACTTCAAGGTCAGCTGGAGCTCTACCACCACTGCCTCGCCTTCGTCAAGTCACTGGGGCTCAAGGCCGCCACGGACCTGCGCATCCCCGACGCCATCAGCCGCCGCGGGGGCGCCGCCACCTTGTCCGAGCTCGCCGACGAGATCAAGATCCACCCGACGAAGCTCTCCAACCTAAGGCGGCTCATGCGGGTGCTCACCACCTCCGGGGTCTTCTCACTGGTCCAAGGCAAGGACGAACCCTCTGATGGTGCTGCTGCCCCGCCTGAGTACTACGAGCTGACCGTGGTCTCCCGGCTCCTGGTCGAGAGATCACCACACGACCTGTCCCCGATGGTGGACACAATGGTAGACCCGGTATCCTGGAACGCTCTGCTGAAGATGCCCGAGTGGTTCACCGAGGAGCGACCGTCGGGGCTGTCGCTCATCGAGGTTGCGCAGGGCTGCGACTTCTGGGACACCACGGTGGGCGATGGCGGCAAGTTTAGCGGAGGCATGGCCGCCGACAGCCGCGTCGCCATGCAGGTCCTGCTCAAGGAGCACAGCGGAGTGTTCAAAGAAGTGAAGAGCTCGCTGGTTGACGTCGGCGGCTCGCATGGTGCCACCGCCACGGCCGTGGCTAAAGCGTTCCCGCACCTCAAGTGCACCGTGCTGGACCTCGCCGACGTGGTAGCCTTGGCTCCCACCAACGACAGGGTGACCTTCGTCGCCGGGGATATGTTCAAGTATGTCCCGCCGGCGGATGCTGTTCTACTCAAGGTAAAAATTATTTACTGTACTTCAATTCCTTCCATAGGCAGCGCCATGCATGGTTCAAGTATTACGAGTACTCCATCATTCTTTTGTTTCTACTAGTCCATATACTTATGGGATGTTTTGTTCTAGTGGATTTTGCATGACTGGAAACACGAAGACTGTGTCAAGATCATGCGTCTGTGCAAGGAGGCGATCCCGGAGAGAGATGCGGGAGGAAAGGTGATCATCATCGACATGGTGGTCGGGTATCCGGTGACTCAGCAGCATGATTCCAAAGAGGCGCAGGCTTTCTTCGACGTCTACATGATGGGCATGGATGGAATCGAGCGAGAGGAAAGCGAGTGGAGCATGATTTTCTCCGAGGCCGGCTTCAGCGACTACAAGATCACTCCAACCAATGGAATTCGATCAATCATCGAAGTGTTCCCCTGAATGCATTTCAAGTTTCGAAGTTTTATGCTCCTCATTTTTAGTTGTAATAAATCTCGCGAGAAATTTGCTCACGTGTGCCTTCTCGTGAGAGGTACTCGAACTCTTTAAATGTTGCGGTGCTAGTTTTCTGGCTGAGGCTGTTGAAGTTGTTACTTTCACCTGATTAATTAATAAATTTTGATGTTAAGAATCAATCTGTAGTTGGATCGTTAGGAGAGAAGTGGCACCCCAAGCCTACCAGAGTTCAAATCTTAAGTTTGATATTTTGGGTGTCTAAGAGAGCCAGAATATTCTTTCAATGTGGGAGGCGACGTTCTCGTCGATAGTGATAATCTAGCTTAGCTGGCCATTTGCCCGGGCACAAAATCCAGCCCCACGGATATGGCCTTTTGCCATTTCTTTTCTAGCCCAAGTAATGACTACGTTGGCACAATTCTGCCTTAGCCCAAGTCGCTAGTAGGACTAGGAGGAGAACCAAACGAAAGTAACGAGTCAGCCAGGCTAGTTCGATCGTTTCCTACAGAATTCGTTCTGTCGCCGTCTTTTGGTCTACTCCTTCTGGTACAGGCGGACGGCAGGTCAGCAGCAGCAGTGCGGGGCGCCGACGCCGGGCACACACAGGCAGGGGCGCTTGAATCAGCAAACTAGTCTTGCTAAACCTGGAGATACTAGATGAAGTTCACATCATAAAACCTTGCTGGACGGAATGTGGGAACATAGGATAAAAGTACTAAGCACGGTCGATGGAAATGGGCGTAATCCGAATAGTGCTGCGGGTTGCATCAAGAAGATGGAGCGCTTTAAATTTGCTCTCGTTTTGAAGCTTATGTTGAAGTTGTTGGGTATTACAAATGAGCTTTCACATCTCTTGCAAAAAAAAGATACAAATATTATTCATGCCATGGAGTTAGTTATAATGATGTCAAGTTTCGGTTGGCCACCATTAGAGATAGTGGTTGGGATAGTCTTTTTGAAGAGGTCCAACAATTTTGTACTTCCAAAGGTATTCCGGTGCCAAATATGGATGAGGAAATACCGGTTCGAGGTCGCTCAAGGCTAGAGGGAAGGACCATCACCAATCTTCATTATTATGGGGCTGAAATCTTCTATGTGGTTATCGATAAAATATGTGTTGAGATGGATCATCGCTTTGGTGACACAAATAAGGAGGTACTTTCTTGTTTCTCATATCTTGATCCCAAGGATTCTTTCTCCAAGTTCAATGTAGAGAAGCTTTGTCGTCTTGCTGAAATTTACAGTGAAGATTTCTCTAATGATGATCGTACAATATTGAGGGATCAAATTGAAACTTACGTACTTCATTTGAGAAATCATGTTGCCTTTTCGACTTGCAATGATTTTGAAAGTTTGGCTGCAAAAATGGTAGAAACGGAGAAACACTTGGTATTTCCATTGGTTTACAAGCTCATTGAGTTAGCTTTGTTATTGCCGGTGTGTTGCGGTCAGAAACCCACCGGCGAGCAGCGACGGGCAACACAGTAGAGCCGGGAGGCTCCCAGGACTGCGGCTGGCTCTGGTCCCTCGAGCGACGGCTCGCAAAGACTCCGGCACGCACGTCCGATGCTGGTGCAAGGGCGTGCCACCTGACCTATACCTGGTCAGGAAGGTGTTGGATTTGCCTCGCTTAGTTTCCTGCATGGCATACACGTAAACATTAAATACGAGCCTCGATCGGCTCTCAGGTTGTCCTGTGAATCGGCTCAAGGAGCCGATCCACCCATGATTCGTACGAGGTGTACGATCAGATGGTGGTCCTGCTTGATCAAAACAAAGCTAAAACGACCTACTACGATTTAGGGTTTTCACCACATAATCGGAACATCCTACGCGTGATTGAGCCTGGCGGCCACGCACGGTGATCATAAGCCGACCCTGGACAAGGCCTAAAAACCAACATGAAGTTGATCCCCGGAACATCCTGTCTACGGCTAGCAAACTACACCCTACGTGCCACTGGATCCTTCAACCCGTTTGTAAGGCCTAACTATGCAGATATTAAACTAATCCTTGAAGAACAAGGAGCAATCATAACGGATCGGATCTACTAAATAATGATCAAGCGGGGTGCCGCCCTTACACCCAAGATAGGTGTAAGGGCGGCTAGATATCTAAGGGTTGCACGGACGAAAGCATATGATACGATGAAACAATGCTAACCCCAACACATCTATGATAACTACGTTGCTCGCCATCAACAAGGCTTCAGCACGAGCAACGCATGAACAGCGAATAAACGTGTACTCGCCTAGATCGCAAGATGCGATCTAGGCAGCATGATGCTTACCGGAAGAAACCCTCGAGACAAGGGAGTTGGCGATGCGCCTAGATTGGTTTGTGGTGAACGTGATTGTTGTCTATTTCATAAACCCTAGATACATATTTATAGTCCGTAGACTTTCTAACGTGGGAATAATCCCAACCGTCAACGAGCCAAATTCTATCTAACCGACACGTATCCTACTATATTACAGATACACGGGCAAACTAGCCCAAACTTTGCATATAAGGCCGATTCATGTATTTCTTCCATGTATATTCTTCCAGCCCATCTTAATCGCGGTCCACCTCTGATCCGGTCAAATTATGGTGATAACACATGCCCCCCTGGTTTTGGAAATGACAATTCCAAAATCACTCTGCTTTTTCTTCGTCGGGTCATGTCGTGGCGTCTTGCCTCCTCGACTTCATCACCAATCTAAAAAACCCTTCTTATTAATGAAGGAGTGTTTTCATTTAACTTTGCCGATAGTCAAAGTCAAACACTCCCCGAAAGAGCCGATGGTATCACATCAGCCTCTACGATAAAACAAGAGTAAGGCCAACCTAATTGCTCCTCCAAACGGTAACCTGCGACCTCCGTCTGAGAAAGCAAACTCAGATCCCCAAATCGCCGCCCAAGCAGCCCCACGAATGTCAGATCCCAACCGTGCCGTCCCAATTCCTCAGCGCATCAAATGGCGGAATCATCCAACGCCAACGCCATGGTCTCCGGTCTGAAGGTAATCCTCAACCGCCTCTTCGCCATTCGAATCAAGGTTAGGATTAAACAGCAAACACCTGAATTAATGCCTTATTCCGTCATCAATTTTAGGTTTCAGACATCCTGCTGCCGCACCCTTCTCTCCCAAACTCTATGTGTCTTGGCCCCCGTTCTTCCGAGAGTCCCGCTCACCTAATCTCATGCGAGGCCAATAGAATCCCCTTCGTGAACCAGAATTTAGATCTGACTTCCTGGGCCGACTGCTCTGCGAGCCCGGCCTAATCCTCCCGAAGGTTGGGTGGCATGGTACGAGTAGAGTGTCTAAAACGCACTATGCTACCCGGGACACGATAGGGATAGCCGATGCCTTGTCATTATCATTGTCTCCTCTTGAAAAGAATGAGAACATCCCGAAAACCATCGGCTACTTTTGGTCTGATGCACTGAATTGCTTCATGTTCGGCCATGGCCCCATGACACCAACTCTGCTGGACGTGGCCATGATCACAGGCTTGGACATTGCATCCCCAAGCCCCTCTGCCTTTAAATTGCCAAAGGTCCCCGATGTCTACGGGAGCTTCTATTCTTGTAGACAGTGTTGGGCCTCCAAGAGCAGAGGTTTGTAGAACAGCAGCAAGTTTCCCTTAAGTGGATCACCCAAGGTTTATCGAACTCAGGGAGGAAGAGGTCAAAGATATCCCTCTCATGCAACCCTGCAACCACAAAGCAAGAAGTCTCTTGTGTCCCCAACACACCTAATAGGTGCACTAGTTCGGCGAAGAGATAGTGAAATACAGGTGGTATGAATGAATATGAGCAGTAGTAACGGCGCTAGAAAATAGCTTGCTGGCGTGTAGTTGATGGTGGTAATATGGCAGCAGTAGTAACGCAGTAAAACAGTAAACAAGCAGCGATAGCAGTATTTAGGAACAAGGCCTAGGGATTAGACTTTCACTAGTGGACACTCTCAACATTGATCTCATAACGATATAGATAAATGCATACTCTACACTCTCTTGTTGGATGATGAACACATTGCGTAGGATTACACGAACCCTCAATGCCGGAGTTAACAAGCTCCACAATTCAATGTTCATATTTAAATAACCTTAGAGTGCATGAAAGATCGACACGACTAAACCAAGTACTAACACAGCATGCACACTTGTCACCTTCACACTATGTAGGAGGAATAGATCACATCAATACTATCATAGCAATAGTTAACTTCACAATCTACGAGAGATCATGATCATAGCATACGCCAAGTACTAACACGGATGCACACACTGTCACCATTACACCGTGCGGGGGGAATAGAACTACTTTAATAACATCACTAGAGTAGCACATAGATAAATTGTGATACAAAACACATTGCAATCATAAAGAGATATAAATAAGCACTTCACTACGCCATTCATAACGGTGAATAAGTATTCTGTGAAATATAGCCTAAGAGACCCACACGGTGCACACACTTGTCACCTTTACACACGTGGGACAAGGAGTCTCCGGAGATCACATAAGTAAAATTCACTTGACTAGCATAACGACATCTAGATTACAAGCATCATCATATGAATCTCAATCATGTAAGGCAGCTCATGAGATTATTGTATTGAAGTACATAGGAGAGAGATGAACCACATAGCTACCGGTACAGCCCCGAGCCTCGATGGAGAACTACTCCCTCCTCATGGGAGACAGCAGCGTTGATGGAGATGGCGGTGGTGTCGATGGAGGAGCCTTCCGGGGGCACTTCCCCGCTCCGGCAGGGTGCCGGAACAGAGACTCCTGTCCCCCAGATCTTGGCTTCGCGATGGCGGCGGCTCTGGAAGGTTTCTCGTACCGTGGCTTTTTTTATCGGGGTTTTAGGTCGAGGGGCTTCTTATAGGCGAAGAGGCGGCGTCAGAGGGTCGAAGAGGCGGCGGCACCATAGGGTGGCGCGGGCCACACCCAGGCCGCGCCGGCCTATGGTCCCGTGGGCCTGTGCCCCCTCTCTGCGGTTCTCGGGTGTTCTGGATGCTTCCGGGCAAAATAGGATGTCTGGGTCTTGATTTCGTCCGATTCCGAGAATATTTCCTTACTAGGATTTCTGGAACCAAAAACAGCGAGAAAACGAGAACTGGCCCTTCGGCATCTCGTCAATAGGTTAGTTCCGGAAAACGCATAATAATGAAATAAAGTATGCATAAAACATGTAGATATCATCAATAATGTGGCATGGAACATAAGAAATTATCGATACGTCGGAGACGTATCAGCATCCCCAAGCTTAGTTCCTGCTCGTCCCGAGCGGGTAAACGATAAACAAAGATAATTTCCGGAGTGACATGCCATCATAAACTTGATCATATTGTAAACATATGTAATGAATGCAGCGATCAAAACAATGGTAATGACATGAGTAAACAACTGAATCATAAAGCAATGACTTTTCATGAATAGCACTTTCAAGACAAGCATCAATAAGTCTTGCATAAGAGTTAACTCATAAAGCAATAATTCAAAGTAAAGGCATTGAAACAACACAATGGAAGATGAAGTTTCAGCGGTTGCTTTCAACTTGTAACATGTATATCTCATGGATAGTTGTCAATGCAAAGCAATATAACAAGTGCAATATGCAAGTATGTAAGAATCAATGCACAGTTCACACAAGTGTTTGCTTCTTAAGGTGGAGAGAGATAGGTAAACTGACTCAACATAAAAGTAAAAGAATGGTGCTTCAAAGAGGAAAGCATCGATTGCTATATTTGTGCTAGAGCTTTGATTTTGAAAACAAGAAACAATTTTGTCAACGGTAGTAATAAAGCACATGTATTATGTAAATTATATCTTACAAGTTGCAAGCCTCATGCATAGTATACTAATAGTGCCCGCACCTTGTCCTAATTAGCTTGGACTACCGGATCATCGCAATACACATGTTTTAACCAAGTGTCACAATGGGGTACCTCCATGCCGCTTGTACAAAGGTCTAAGGAGAAAGCTCACATTTTGGATTTCTCGCTTTTGATTATTCTCAACTTAGACATCCATACCGGGACAACATGGACAACAGATAATGGACTCCTCTTTAATGCATAAGCATGTGGCAACAATTAGTGTTCTCATATGAGATTGAGGATATATGTCCAAAACTGAAACTTCCACCATGAATCATGGCTTTAGTTAGCGGCCCAATGTTCTTCTCTAACAATATGTATGCTCCAACCATTAAGGTGGTAGATCTCTCTTACTTCAGACAAGACGGACATGCATAACAACTCACATGATATTCAACAAAGAGTAGTTGATGGCGTCCCCAGAAGCATGGTTATCGCACAACAAGCAACTTAATAAGAGATAAAGTGCATAAGTACATATTCAATACCACAATAGTTTTTAAGCTATTTGTCCCATGAGCTATATATTGCGAAGGCGAATGATGGAATTTTAAAGGTAGCACTCAAGCAATTTACTTTGGAATGGCGGATAAATACCATGTAGTAGGTAGGTATGGTGGACACAAATGGCATAGTGGTTGGCTCAAGTATTTTGGATGCATGAGAAGTATTCCCTCACGATACAAGGTTTAGGATAGCAAGGTTATTTGAAACAAACACAAGGATGAACGGTGCAGCAAAACTCACATAAAAGACATATTGTAAACATTATAAGACTCTACACCGTCTTCCTTGTTGTTCAAAACTCACATAAAAGACATATTGTAAACATTATAAGACTCTACACCGTCTTCCTTGTTGTTCAAAACTCAATACTAGAAATTATCTAGACCTTAGAGAGACCAATTATGCAAACCAAATTTTAGCAAGTTCTATGTATTTCTTCATTAATGGGTGCAAAGCATATGATGCAAGAGCTTAAACATGAGCACAACAATTGCCAAGTATCACATTATCCAAGACATTATAGCAATTTACTACATGTATCATTTTCCAATTCCAACCATATAACAATTTAACGAAGAAGAAACTTCGCCATGAATACTATGAGTAAAGCCTAAGGACATACTTGTCCATATGCTACAGCGGAGCGTGTCTCTCTCCCATACAGTGAATGCTAGGATCCATTTTATTCAAACAAAACAAAAACAAAAACAAACCGACGCTCCAAGCAAAGCACATAAGATGTGGCCGAATAAAAATATAGTTTCAAGAGAAGGAACCTGATAATTTGTCGATGAAGAAGGGGATGCCTTGGGCATCCCCAAGCTTAGATGCTTGAGTCTTCTTGAAATATGCAGGGGTGAACCACCGGGGCATCCCCAAGCTTAGAGCTTTCACTCTCCTTGATCATATTGCATCATACTCCTCTCTTGATCCTTGAAAACTTCCTCCACACCAAACTCGAAACAACTCATTAGAGGGTTAGTGCACAATAAAAATTAACATGTTCAGAGGTGACACAATCATTCTTAACACTTCTGTACATTGCATAAAGCTACTTGGACATTAATGGATCAAAGAAATTCATCCAACATAGCAAAAGAGGCAATGCGAAATAAAAGGCAGAATCTGTCAAAACAGAACAGTCCGTAAAGATGGATTTTATTAGGGCACCAGACTTGCTCAAATGAAAATGCCCAAATTGAATGAAAGTTGCGTACATATCTGAGGATCATGCACGTAAATTGGCTTAATTTTCTGAGCTACCTACAGGGAGGTAGACCCAGATTCATGACAGCAAAGAAATGCTGGAACTGCGCAGTAATCCAAATCTAGTACTTACTTTACTATCAAAGACTTTACTTGGCACAACAAAACTCAAAACTAAGATAAGGAGAGGTTGCTACAGTAGTAAAAAACTTCCAAAACTCAAATATAAAACAAAGTACTGTAGCAAAATAACACATGGGTTATCTCCCAAGAAGTTCTTTCTTTATAGCCGTTAAGATGGGCTCAGCAATTTTAATGATGCACTCGCAAGAAATAGTATTTGAAGCAAAAGAGAGCATCAAGAGGCAAATTCAAAACACATTTAAGTCTAACATGCTTCCTATGCATAGGAATCTTGTAAATAAACAAGTTCATGAAGAGCAAAGTAACAAGCATAGGAAGATAAAACAAGTGTAGCTTCAAAAATTTCAGCACATAGAGAGGCATTTTAGTAACATGAAGATTTCTACAACCATATTTTCCTCTCTCATAATAACTTTCAGTAGCAACATGAGCAAACTCAACAATATAACTATCACACAAAGCATTCTTATCATGAGTCTCATGCATAAAATTATTACTCTCCACATAGGCATAATCAATTTTATTGGTAATAGTGGGAGCAAATTCAACAAAGTAGCTATCATTATTATTCTCATCATCAAATATAGGAGGCATATTGTAATCATAATCAAATTTATCCTCCATAACAGGCGGTACTAAAAGACTACTATCATTATAATCATCATAAATAGGAGGCAAAGTATCATCAAAGTAAATTTTCTCCTCAATGCTTGGGGGACTAAAAAGATCATGCTCATCAAAACCAGCTTCCCCAAGCTTAGAATTTTCTATATCATTAGCAACAATGGTATTCAAAGTATTCATGCTAATATGTTCCATGGGTTTTTTAATTTTCGCATCAAACCATCCATGTCTTAAATCAGGAAATAGAATAAGAAGCTCACTGTTGTCCATTATGCCAAACTAGTGTAAACAAGAAACAAAAAGATGCAATTGTAGGATCTAAAGGAAATAGCTTCGAGTACTTACAACGGCGAAAATAGCTTAGTAGCCGAGATCCGGAGTGTGAGTACCTTTTACCTTTCCTCCCCGGCAACGGCGCCAGAAAATAGCTTGATGTCTACGGGAGCTTCTATTCTTGTAGGCAGTGTTGGGCCTCCAAGAGCGAGGTTTGTAGAACAGCGACAAGTTTCCCTTAAGTGGATCACCCAAGGTTTATCGAACTCGGGGAGGAAGAGGTCAAAGATATCCCTCTCATGCAACCACTGCAACCACAAAGCATAAAGTCTCTTGTGTCCCCAACACACCTAATAGGTGCACTAGTTCGGCGAAGAGATAGTGAAATACATGTGGTATGAATGAATATGAGCAGATAGTAACGGCGCCGAGAAAATAGCTTGGCTGGCGTGTAGTTGATGGTGGTAATATGGCAGCAGTAGTAACGCAGATAAAACGAGTAAACAAGCAGCGATAGCGATATTTAGGAACAAGGCCTAGGGATTAGACTTTCACTAGTGGACACTCTCAACATTGATCACATAACAGAATAGATAAATGCATACTCTACACTCTCTTGTTGGATGATGAACACATTGCGTAGGATTACACGAACCCTCAATGCCGCAGTTAACAAGCTCCACAATTCAATGTTCATATTTAAATAACCTTAGAGTGCATGAAAGATTGACACGACTAAACCAAGTACTAACACAGCATGCACACTGTCACCTTCACACTATGTAGGAGGAATAGATCACATCAATACTATCATAGCAATAGTTAACTTCACAATCTACAAGAGATCATGATCATAGCATACGGCCAAGTACTAACACGGATGCACACACTGTCACCATTACACCGTGCAGGAGGAATAGAACTACTTTAATAACATCACTAGAGTAGCACATAGATAAATTGTGATACAAAACACATTGCAATCATAAAGAGATATAAATAAGCACTTCACTACGCCATTCATAACGGTGAATAAGTATTCCGTGAAATATAGCCTAAGAGACCCACACGGTGCACACACTTGTCACCTTTACACACGTGGGACAAGGAGTCTCCGGAGATCACATAAGTAAAATTCACTTGACTAGCATAACGACATCTAGATTACAAGCATCATCATATGAATCTCAATCATGTAAGGCAGCTCATGAGATTATTGTATTGAAGAACATAGGAGAGAGATGAACCACATAGCTACCGGTACAGCCACGAGCCTCGATGGAGAACTACTCCTCCTCATGGGAGACAGCGGCGTTGATGGAGATGGCGGTGGTGTCGATGGAGGAGCCTTCCGGGGGCACTTCCCCGCTCCGGCAGGGTGCCGGAACAGAGACTCCTGTCCCCCAGATCTTGGCTTCGCGATGGCGGCGGCTCTAGAAGGTTTCTCGTACCGTGGCTTTTTTTTATCGGGGTTTTAGGTCGAGGGGCTTCTTATAGGCGAAGAGGCGGCGTCAGAGGGTCGAAGAGGCGGCGGCACCATAGGGTGGCGCGGGCCACACCCAGGCCGCGCCGGCCTATGGTCCCGTGGGCCTGTGCCCCCTCTCGGCGGTTCTCGGGTGTTCTGGATGCTTCCGGGCAAAATAGGATGCTGGGTCTTGATTTCGTCCGATTCGAGAATATTTCCTTACTAGGATTTACGGAACCAAAAACAGCGAGAAAACCAGGAACTGGCCCTTCGGCATCTCGTCAATAGGTTAGTTCCGGAAAACGCATAATAATGACATAAAGTATGCATAAAACATGTAGATATCATCAATAATGTGGCATGGAACATAAGAAATTATCGATACGTCGGAGACGTATCAGTCCCTTTCACCCTTTCCTCCAAAACAGACTGTACAAGCTGGGGCGCCTACCTCAGGCGTTATATGAAAACCAAAGGCCCTGTGACAGAAAGAGAGCACACGGCTTTCTTGAACTTCTGGCTGGAGCACTTCATATTTTGTGGTCCTTCACTCGCCCCAACCAAGAATTACCTCTCCCTGGCCTATGAGCTCGCCAAAGGTACTCAACTTGGCCTCGGAAAACTGCTCCTTGGAGAGGTCTATCGATCTCTTCAGCGATGTCCGTCAAACTTGTTCTCCCAAAAGACGGTCAAAACAGGAGGCCCCTGGTGGTTTATTCGGTTATGGGCTCGAGCTGTACTTTCAAAACCAAATCCCAAACTTCCCACCTTTGGCCACCTGCACCTTCCCTTATGCAAATGGGAAGGATATCCGATGCACTAGCTATGGTCAAGCTCTGTATAGTCTCCCAGGCAGCAGGCTGATCCCCAAGGAAGCAGCAGGGTGGTTCAAGATTTTCTTCCAAGGCCTGGACAACCCCTGTTCTTCCCCTATACTGAATCGGAAAACTTTGAGAATCCAGTCTCCTTCCGATTAGACAGCCTTGCCGATGACGCTAGCACCCGGCTTTGTACTCTATCATGATCCGTCCTTGCTTTCTCCCGGTTGGCATGAGTACCTCAAACAGGATCATTAAGCACTGGTTATGAGTCTTACCAACCGGTGGTAGTAGCCCGGCAGCTTGGCCTCGGGCAAGTGCCCCCACACTTCTTTCTCCACCACACTGACGGCAAGCGGGGCTGAGCCGCACGACATTCTTACTGGCCAAAGGTGCTATACCTTCTTTGACGCTCTGGCCATTCCAATTCCTCATAACCTCTGTTTCACCACCACTACCGATGGCTTCGAGACTTGGTGGTCCATGTGGAAGACCCATGATACGTCCAAAACGTATCTACTTTCCCGAACACTTTTGCTATTGTTTTGCCTCTAATTTGTGTATTTTGGATGCAACTAACACGGACTAACGCTGTTTTCAGCAGAGCGTTACAGTGTCTCGTTTTTGTGCAGAAATCCAACTTTCGGGAAAAACCTCGGGATTTTGACGAAAGGCCCTATTTTCCCGAATGCGACGGAGCCGGAAAGGACAATTCAAGTGGAGGCCCGAGGGCCCCACACCATAAGGCGGCGCGGCCTAGGGGGGGCCCGCGCGGCCCTTTGGTGTGGCCCCCTCGGCTGGCCTCCGACGCCCTCCTTCGGACTATTTATCGGCCTCGACCTAAAAACGCACGGGAGAGAAGTCAAAGTCGCCAGAAACCCTCCAGAACGCCGCTACATCGCGAAACTCCGTCTCGGGAGCCGAAGTCTCCGTTCGGCACTCCGCGAGACGGGGAATTGGAGGAGATCATCGCCGCCATCACCGCCAACGCCTCTCCATCAACCAGCCATGTTTCCCCCATCCATGTGTGAGTAATTCCCCCGCTGTAGGCCGAAGGGGATGGTAGGGATTGGATGAGATTGGTCATGTAATAGCATAAGATTGTTAGGGCATAGTGCCTAGTGTCCAGTAGATTGGTACTTTTATGATATTGTTGCAACTTGTTATGCTTAATGCTTGTCACTAGGGCCCGAGTGCCATGATCTCAGATCTGAACATGTTATTGATTCATGAAGATATTCGTTGTTTATGATCTTACCTGCAAGTTGTATACACATGTCGTCTGTCCCGGAACCAATGGCCCCGAAGTGACGAAATCGGGACAACGGAGGGAATGGCAGTGATGTGAGGATCACATGTGTTCACGGAGTGTTAATGCTTTGCTCCGGTACTCTATTAAAAGGAGTACCTTAATATCCGATAGTTTCCCTAGAGGCCCGGCTGCCACCGGCTGGTAGGACAAAAGATGTTGTGCAAGTTTCTCATTGCGAGCACGTACGACTATAATTGGACCACATGCCTATTGATTGATTAGTACTTGGATACCGTTTTATTATTATCCGCAAATGCCCTGCTATGATTGTTCCATGAGTTTCTCTCATCCATGCAACGCCCGTCATCCGTCCCCGTGCCTACGATATTTTAATCCTGCTTGTTTACTAAAATCACTACTGCTTGTCTTTGTTACTCGATGCTTGTTATTTTACTACGCTACTTGCTATAAAGCTGTTACTACTGATAAACTCTTGCGAGCAAGTCTGTTTCCAGGTGCAGCTGAATTGACAACTCCGTTGTTAAGGCTTTCAAGTACTCTTTGTCTCCCCTTGTGTCGAATCAATAAATTGGGTTTTACTTCCCTCGAAGACTGTTGCGATCCCCTATACTTGTGGGTCATCAAGACTATTTTCACGGCGCCGTTGCGGGGAGCATAGCTTTATTTGGAAGTTCACTTGGATTGATATTGTTCGTCTGCAAATTCTCCATCATGGGTAAACCTCGCGATACTAAGGTCGCCATATTACCATCCACTACAAGAAAAGGTACAACTGCGAGTACCTCTGCTGCTCTTGATTCACCATCCGTGATAAGTAAACTTGTTTCACCACCACAAGCTTCAAATGCTTGGTACTTATGCTGAATGCTGAAAATTCCTCTTATAATATTGATGATGCTTCTGCTGTGCTTGATGATAGTGGTTCATTGGGAACTTTTCTAGATGCTACAATTGCTAGGTCTAGGCAAATTGAAAATCTTGAAACTCCGATGTTACTACACTGTTAATTCACACGAACTTGAATACTCTAGTGATGATCTTGATGAAGATTATGTGGAACTTGATGATGATTTTATTGAAAAATGCAATGCTACTACTGATGCAAGAAAAATTAAAAAGTTGCTTGCGAGAACATCTTATTAGATATAAAGCTGTCTCCCGATCCTAAATTTGCCACATCTCCTATAAACATTAAGGATAAAGATTATGATTTTTCTCTTGATCTATCTCATATAGCTATTGTTGAGAAAACACCCTTTTGTGGTACTGAAAAAGAAAGTGCGAGTTGAACACATGATTGAGTTATCTACTACGAGTAGCTTGTTTTCGATGATGTTAAGAAGCGTACTTACTTTGTTGCTAAAATCTTTCCATTCTCATTAAAGGATGACGCTAAAACTTGGTATAATAGTTTGCCACCTAGTTCTATTAAAAGTCCAAAAGAATTGCTTAATGTTTTCTTCGGAAATACTTTCCTGCTAGTGCTCAACATGCTGCTTTGCAGAGAGTTTATAATTTTGATCAGGGAGATGAAGAGAAATTGCCTGAGGCTTGGGCGAGATTTTGCTCTCTTATTAGAGCTCTGCATGACCATGATTTAGAAAAGCATGATTTACTTGATATATTTTATAGTGGACTAACCATTGAGTCTAGGGCATACCTGGATAGTTGTGCTGGTTGTGTTTTCAGGAAAAGAACTCCGGACGAAGCTGAAGAATTATTGGCTAAAATAGGCCGGAATCATGATGATTGGACTACGCTTGAACCAACTCCAACGCCAATAGTGAAGAAGAGGGGTTTAATTAAATTGAATGATGAAGATATGAGGGAAGCCAAGAAGTCTCTCAAGGAGAAAGGTATATGTGAGATAATTCCCCCTTCATCCATGATTGAGGTAAATTCCCTTCAGCGCTTTACTAGGGAAGATATTCCGTATTCAAAACCTCCTGCGCAATGCTTAGATGAGTTTGATAATTATATTGTTAAGCAAGAAAATTTTAATATGAGAGTAGAGAATCATTTAATGGAAAATTCTCAAGCTATTAGTGAATTGCATGATATTGTGGAGAGAACCTCCAATGATGTTAAGATGCTTGTTAAACATTTTCATATGGTTCAAACTCAAATTGATCAACTCACTAAAGTGCAAAATGACTTGCTAGGAAATAATTCTAAAGAAAAACATGCTTATGAAGTAACAACTAGAGGTGGTGTCTCTACCCAGGATCCACTATATCCTGAAGGACATCCCAAAAGAATTGAACAAGATTCTCAACGAATTGAAACTAGTGCTCCATCTAAGAAAAAGAAAAAGAAACATAAGAATGTTGTAGAATCCTCTGAACCTGCTAATGATCCTAATAGTATTTCTATTTCGATGCTGAAACTGAAAGTGGTAATGAACATGATAAAGATAATGATAAGAATGATACTCCCGATAAAGAAGAGGTTGAAAAAGAACCTGAAAAGCATGCTAAAAATAAAAAGTATACTAAAGAAGATTTTATTGCTTGAGAAACATGGTAATGAAAGTGAACCTTGGGTGCAAAAGCAAATGCCTTTTCCTGCTAAGAAACTAAAATCAAAGGAAAGAACACTATAATAAATTTTGTGATTGGATGAAACCTTTATTCTTGCAAATCCCTTTGGTGATGCTATTAAATTGCCTCCTTATTCGAAGTATATGAAAGATATTGTTACTAACAAAAGGAAAATCCCCAATGAGGAAATTTCCACTATGCTTGCTAATTACTCTTTCAATGGCAAAGTTCCAAAGAAGTTGGGCAACCCAGGTATACCTACTATTCCTTGTTCTATTAAGAATAATTATGTTAAAGCTGCTCTATGTGACTTGGGAGCCGGTGTTAGTGTTATGCCTTTTTCTCTATACAAGAGACTTTACTTAGATAAGTTGATACCTACTGATATATCTTTGCAAATGGCTGATAAATCTATTGCTATTCCTGTTGGTATATGTGAGGATGTTCCTGTTCAAGTTACTAATAAGCACTTGATATTAGCTGATTTTGTTGTGTTGGAAATGCACTGAAGATGATAATATGTCTATTATTCTTGGGAGACCTTTTCTTAACACCGCGAGGGCTGTTATTGATTGCAATAAAGGAAAGGTTACTTTCAATGTTGATGATAAGGAACACACCGTCTATTTCCCCAAGAGGATTGAAAAAGCGTGCGGAGTTAATACTATTTCTAATGTGAGAACTATCAAAGTGGGAACTATTGATTGTCCCATATATGAGCCTAAAGAAGAATATCAAACTCTTGTGATTGGATCCATATCAATACAATTCAAGGTAACATGATTGATTTGAGGTTTATATCTTCATATGCTATGTAAAATTTATTTGGTGGCAAGACTTGATCAACCTTGTTAACAAATACCTTTTATATGCATAGAGGAGGTAAACAACATCTCTTTCTTCCTCCACTTGCTTTAGTTGTTGTAGCACTTTTATTTTTCAAAGTTCCTTAGTTGATTAGAGTTTTCAAAAAAATTCCTGGCTAGTAATAATAAACTTAATACCCAGAAATGTGCATTTTTCAAAGTTTTCAAAAATTCGCGAAAATTACACCGTTGGTCCTATTTTTCGACGAGGCACCTGGGAGCACCAGAGGATGACCTATGGGGCACCACGGGGTGCCACACCACAGGCCGGTGCGGCCAAGGAGGGGGCGCGCCACCCTGTGGTGTGGGCCCCTCCTTGCCCCACTACTTCATCTCTTTCTCCCGGCATCTTCTCTCTCCCGAAAAAACTCGAACCAACTTTCTCTCACTCGCGTTTTTGCTCAAGAGCTCAGGATTTTTCGATCTCTTTGCTCAGCCCAGATTTCTGTTTGAAATTTGGCACATTTGCTCTCCGAAAAGAGATGAAGAAGTTCAAATTTGGAGAATTGTTCAAGAAAGGAACAACCAGCACCGGGAGGCCTTCTAGGACCGCCACCCAAATTAGGCGGTCGTACGATGAGGACAATGGGGCTCCTAATGCTTCATCCTTCCCATGTTATGATTTTCTGACAAATGCAGGGATATTGGATGATTTCTTCACCCTTGTCAGCAGGGCGGGTTTAGCCACTTACGTTGGAGATGAAAGGGAGCAATACTACATGCTCACCAAAATTTTCGTCGAGAGTTTCAAGTTCCAAAACACGCAATATAGTCCGACAGTTGCATTCAAGATCTATGGTAATCCTGTTACTATGGAATTGGAAGAATTTTGTCGTGCATTGGATATTGCCCCTGTAGGTACGAGCGAGGAGAATTGATGACAACCCTCGGGACTTGTTGGAGCTCTATCGAGGGATCACCAATGATGAGTTGTCACACCATTCAGCGGGGCAAGATAAGGAACATTCAACTCCCCACCATTAAATATTTTGCATATTACATTGCTACTAGCATACTTGGTAGGGAGAACACTAGCAATATTTCTAGTTACCATCTTGCCTTCTTGAATATTGCACTTACTGGACGGACATCTTATCACCTTGGTTCTCTTATTGCTCGCCGCTTGTCTACCAAGGGGCCCTATTTTTGGAGGAACTATTGCACTGCGCATTTTAACACATTTAGAGCTTCCTATTGATCCTAATGATGTGCCATTAACCCCTAGGAGGCTTGATATCACCGCTATGAAAAGCCATCATTTTGTTACCACCGATTCCACTTTATATAATATGGTCTATAGAATGTTGTTTGCTGACGGGGATGAGAAAGAAATCCCTCTTCCCCAGCCAGGTTTGTTCGGTATTGACAGGCAACCATGGTCGCGCACTAAGGAGGAGGTGGATGAACATATGAAGATACAAGATTTCCACCAGCAGCATGACTCCGAGGACGCCGAGCCCTCCTACGACTACACCGTCACGTATCCGGGTGCTTCTTCTAGCACATACCCGGAATATGATCCATCTTCGTCGTACCACGGAGATACTACCTCATGGCCTCGATGGGATTGAACTCCACTTAGGCCAAAAGCCTAAGCTTGGTGGGAGGTATACCGGCATCACTCATTCTTTGCATATTATGGTTGCTGGATACTTGTATATACTTGTTCAGTCTCTTTGAGTTGTTTTCTAATGAGAGGGAGATGATATTTGGGGAAGTGCTGCCTGAAAACAGATTCTGGACTGTTACTAAAAAATTCGTGCGCACAGCCAGAACAGTATTTTGCGAAGACAATTTTTGTGCATGTTCCCCAGGTTGTTATCTAACTTTCATTAGTTGAACACTTTTCGAGCTGAGCAACGTAAGATTTTTGTAAAAATCGATTTCTGTACTGCTGTCAAGTTTTGGCAGATTTCTGCTATCTCGCTTTTCTGTGTTTCTTTTAGTTTGCTATTTCTTACTTTCACTTTGTTTCTTTCCCAAAACACAAAAAGACCAAAAATATTTCTGTTGTTTCTCTTCACCATTTGTTTATCTTGGTTTCTTGCATTTGTTTCGCTTTATTTGCTATTGCTAGTTTGCTATAAGAAAACCCAAAAGATTTTGCTTTGTTTGCTTGTTTCCTTTTGTTCTTGTTCTCAAATTCGAAAACACCAAAAATATTTGCTGTTCTTCTTTGGTTTGTAAAGTTCATCATGAGTTCAATGGTCTTCGGTGGCTGGAGCATGGTTTTCATTTCATATTATCCAAGCTACGCAAGTGAAAAGGCAATAATGACGATCTACGACAATCTGATTGTGGTGAGAGGCTGGTATGAACTCTATTTGTTTTCATTTTTGTACATATACTCATCCATGTGAGCATGCTTAGTTGGTTCATGTGAGGTATATGTTATTTAAGAAAGTCTAGTAGTTCATGATCTCTCATGATTAGCTCCAATTTATTAATATGAGTAGCATGTCATGGATGTTTGCTTGCATTGTTTTATTCATAAGTAATTATGGCATTGTGGTATCCTCCTCGAATAATTCATTT